>NC_067307.1:2204438-2241357 GCF_020740795.1 Apus apus | reverse complement strand
TGTCACCCAATTCTGAGCACCCTCCCTCATCACCCTGCCTTGGAGCACCCTCTCCTGTCACCCCAATTCTGAGCATCCTCCCTCATCACCCTGCCTTGGAGCACCCTCTCCTGTCACCCCCCACCTCCAAGCATCCCCTCCTGTCACCCCGATTCTGAGCATCTTCCCTCATCACCCTGCTTTGGAGCACCCTCTCCTCTCACCCCCACCTCCAAGCATCCCCTCCTGTCACCCCAATTCTCAGCATCCCATCCCCTCTCTCCCACAGGTTTGCCCTCGGGGATGGTGGGGAGCTGAGTGTTGATGGTTTCTCCACCCTGGGGGAGGCCGAGGGGGAACTGGGGGCAGCTGGACCTGAGCAAGGGAGCAGGAGCAACCTCTGCCTGGCCAAGTACCTGCTGGGGGTCCTGGGGGACCCCCTTTGTGAGGCCATCTGCAGGGACAGGGACACGTGGCTGGGATCCCCTGGTGGACCTGAGGGTAAGAGAGGACCAGGCCCTGGGGGTGACACTGGGGACACCGGGGAGGCTGAGGGCTGTGTTTCCCACAGGGGTGACAGCCTGGAGGCGGGGGGGAGGAGCCCCCCATCTCTGTGACATCTGCCAACGTGGCTTCTTCAACTCCCACTGGAGCTGTGCCAGATGTGGCTTCCAGATGTGCCCCGACTGCCACTGCAGCAGGAGGGAGGCTGATGGCCACGGTATGGAGATGGGGCAGGGGGGCGGGGGGCTTGCAAAACGGGGGGGTGTCACCCCCACGGGCTTGGGGGCTCGGTGGGGACACCCCTCTCTCTGATGCAGAGGGTCCAGTGCAGCCACCTGAGTGCATCCCTGGGCAAGACCACCACGTCGCATCCCTTGTCCCCACCCAGTTTGTCCCCACCCGTGGTGAGTGTGTGTGTGTGTGTCCCCCCACCCTGGCCCCAGGATCCTTCCCCCCCTCCCCTCACCTACTACCTGGGGCTGACCTTCCTGTCCCCATCTGTCCCCAGTCCTGACCCAGCACTGGAAACATCTCCACGAGGTCAGGGCCAAGTTTGGCATCGAGGCACATTGTCCCTGCGGGGAGGGGGCAGCAGAGCAGAGCCCCCCAGAACCCCCAGGGATCCGACAGGTACAGGATAACTGGGATAGGGGGGGGAAAAGGGGTGCAGGTGACCCCTGCCAAAGTCTGCCAGGGGAGGGGACCATCCCAGGGGACACCCCTCCAGGTTCCCACATGGGCCGGGGTGTTCCAGGAGCTGCCAGGGGCTGTGCTGCCCACCAAGGAGCCCACCAGGGATGGCCAAACCGACCTCTCCCGGCACATCAAGGAAGGTAGGACCAGCTCCTCCCACCCCCCCCCCGCCCCCGGGGACAGCCTCACTGCGGGGGGGGGGGGTCAGGAATTGCTGCACCACATCCCCTGCGGGGGGTGCTGGGTGAGAAGTGGAGGAGGGGGGGGCGGGGCACGGGCTGCCCTGACCCCTTTTTCTCCCCCAATCCAAGCAGAGAGCCCCGAGGGGGGGGCAGCATCGCCAGGACGGCCGCCCCCCCCGGGGGTCTGTGCAGACAGCCACCCTCTGTGACCTGCTGGCCTCCACTGCCCTCAAGCTGTGCCTGGGGCAGGATGGGGTGCGCATGGCCTTCGCCCCTGTCTCCCCCACCTTGCCCAGTGTGAGTTTTTTCCCCCCCCCCTCACTCCCTGCTGATCCCCTCCCTGCCCCTTCCCACCTCATCAGAGCTGGGTCTGGGGGGGGGGGTGAGGGGAGGGGGTCAGGGTGGGCTGATGGGTCTCCCACCCTTGCAGGACAACCGCCTGACCAGCATCCTGGACAGCATCATCGCCCGGGTGGTGGAGAAGAAGATCCAGGAGAGGCAGGTGGGGGGCGAGCTGAGCCCCCCCAGCCCCCCTGGCCCCCCAGGACCCCCAGCCTCTCACTGCATCCTGGCCCCCAAGGGGCTGCTCTGGCTGCACGACCCCAGCCACACCAGCAACTACAAGCTCTTCCAGGAGCACTGGCAGAGGGGACAGGTGAGGCTCCCCACCCAGGAGAGACATCTCCCCCCACCTCTCTGGGCTCCCCCCCCCCCCCCCCATCCCCAAGCTGAACCCCGGCTGCCCCGGCAGCCTGTCCTTGTTTCAGGGCTGCAGAAGAGGCTGGAGGGGCGACTGTGGGGACCTGAGTCCTTCTGCCCAGCCAGGGGGGAGCAGGAGGTGGAGGTGACGAACCTGCGGGTGCCGGGGAGGCGGGTCCGGATGAGCAGCCGGGAGTTTTGGGACGGCTTCACTGCCGGTGCAGGTAAGGGGGGGGGGGGCGGATCCCGAGTGTGACTCCGGGGTGTAAGACAGGGTTGGGGTCCCTGCATCCCCCTGTGCCATCTTCCATCCTGCAGCATCCTCAGAGCTGGAACAGGGAGGTGGGGACCTGCTGAAGCTGGAGACTGGCTTTGGGGACATGGAGCTGTGCAGGTGATGGCAAAGGCTTCAATAGAGGGGGTGGGGGGTCAGTTCCAGTGCCCCCCGCCCCCCCCCCCCCCCCCCCCCCCTTTGCCAGCTGCAGCGGGATGCAGCAGGGGGTGGTACCTTGTACCCCGGCCTCCAGCACCACCTCTGTGCCACAGGGCCACCAATTTGAGTGCCAGCTTGCCACTGCCAGAGTACTGTGGGCCCACGGGCCACCTCAACCTGGCCACTCACCTGCGTGGCCAGCGAGCCCAGCACTGGCTGCGCCCACGGGTCTGCGTGGCTTATGGTGAGCCCCCACCAGGTTTTCCCCCCCTTCCCAAACCCCCCAACCCCTGAGGACCCTCGCCCACCATCCTCCACCCCCCCCCTCCCTTAGGTGTCCATCCCCAGGACAGGAGCATTGGGACCAAAAACCTGACGGTGGAAGCAGCAGACTCCATCAGCATCCTGGTGCACGTCGAGGAGGGGCTGCCCGGGAGGCAGGGTACAGTGGGGAGCACCGAGGGGGTCACCCCACTTCAACCCAACCCCACGCCCCCCTCTCTGAGCCTCACTCTACCCCCCAGACCTGCTCCTGCGAGCCGATGTGGATGAGATGGACCCGGAGCTGCAGGGGAGGCTCTGGGATGGGGCCAGCCGGCCCGGCGCCTTGTGGCACATCTTCCAAGCCAAGGACGCCGGGCGGATCCGGGATTTCTTGGAGAAGGTGGGTGCTATCACCCCCCCCACCCCACCCGGCGCAGCCCCGACCCCCGGCTCCGCTCACCCCAACCCTCCCGTAGGCGTACGAGGATCAAAACCAGGAAGGGGCGGCCCCGACGGAGCCTCCCGGCCGCTACTTGGACCCCTCCCTGCGGAGGCGGCTGCGGGAGGAGTGCGGGGTGAGCGGCTGGACCCTCCTCCAGTTCCTGGGGGACGCGGTGCTGGTCCCTGCCGGGGCTCCTCATCAGGTAGGTGGCTCCACAAACCTCCAACCCCCCCCCCCGCCCCCAGAACGCCTTCCCCGGGGGGTTTGGGGGTACAGCTCCCCCCCCTCCTGGGGAAACTGAGGCACGATTGAGCCCCCATCCCCGGATGCCACCGTCCCCCTGGGCAGGTGCAGACCCTCAGCAGCACCATCAGCGTGGAGCAGAGGTTCCTCTCACCAGAGAACGCGGCTCACCTGCGGGATCAGAGCCCCCACCCCCAGCTAGGTGCTCAGGTGGGTGTTTCGGGAGAGGGTGGGGGGGGTGGGGAGGGTCCCAGTGCGTGGGGCTGACCCCCCCCCCGCCCCCCATTTTGCACCCTGGGCAGCTGGATGGAGTGATCTTCTCCGCTGTGCGGGAGGCCCTGGGGGTCCTGCGGGGCTGCAGGTGAGGTGGCCACAGGAGGATGCTCCAGGGAAGCCGATGTGATGATGGCCGAGACGTCGCTGGGACCAGGCGCCTCCCTCTGGGTGGTGTTTGGCTCCGTGATTTGCCGGGAATGCTCCGGGCAGGAGCAGGATTAACTGCGGAATAAAGTGTCTGCAGCTGCTGGGATCACCAGCACCACCCGTACCTGCCTCGGGGTCGTCTTCCCCCCACTTTGGTGGCCTTGGTGGCCCTGCCGAGGGTCCCTGGGCAGCTCCTGCGCGGGTTTTGGGGACCCTGGATGGGTGTGGGTGGGAGGGGGGTCCCATCCCGCCCCCCATCCGCAGGCCCCGATGCTGTGGGGGCCGCACGGGAGCAGAACGGGCAGGGCCGGGGATGCTGGGGCTCAGCCCCCCAATGAACCCGCAGCCCCGGAACTCAGCCCCCCTGAATCCACCCCTCGGGGGCTCAGACCCCCCTAAACCTGCCCCCAAGGGATCCAGCCTCCCCTGAATCCACCCCCCGGGAGCTCAGACCCCCCTAAACCTGCCCCCCAGGGATCCAGCCCCCCCTGAATCCACCCCCCGGGGGCTCAGACCCCCCTGAACCTGCCCCCAGGGATCCAATCCCCCCTGAACCTGCCCCCCAGGGGCTCAGACCCCCATGAACCTGCCCCCCAGGGATCCAGCCCCCCCTGAACCTGCCCGCCAGGGGCTCAGCCCCCCTGAATCCCCCCCCCCCCCCCCCCCGGGGCTCAGACCCGCTCCAGCGAACCGTCCCAGCCGGGGAGGGCTCAGCCCTCCAGCCCCCGCCGATGCCCCCCGCACCCACGCGGCCCCTTTAAGGCCAAAGCCCCGCCCCGCCTCCCTGCGGGTTAAATGGCAGCAGGATGGACCAATGGGAAGCGGCCTCTGGGCGGAGGGGCGGGGCCAGCGCGGAGGAGCGCCGGGACGCGGTGAGTCCCCCTGCGCATGCGCGGTGGAGCGGGGGCTGCGGGACCCCTTCCCTGCACCCCCCCATTGCACCCTGCAACCCCCCCAGACCCCTACTGCACCCCCCATCCCCCCCATTGCACCCCCTGCCCCCCCATTGCCCCTTGCAGCCCCCCCAAAAGCTTCCCCATTGCACCCTGCAGCCCCCCCAGCCCCCCCATTGCACCCTGAAACCCCCCCCAGCCCCCCATTGCACCCCCCAGCCCCCCCATTGCACCCTGCAACCCCCCCAGACCCCCATTGCACCCTGCTGCCCACCCATTGCACCCTGCAGCCCCCCCAGCCCCCCCTTGCACCCTGCACCCCCCCATTGCACCCTGCAACCCCTCCAGACCCCCATTGCACCCACTAGCCCCCTCATTGCCCCCTGCAGCCCCCCCCAACACCTTCCCCTGCTGCACCCCCACAAACCCTCCCCCCTGAACCCCCCCCAGCCCATCTCCCCTGCTGCACCCCCTCGGTGCACCCTGCAGCCCCGCAACCCCTTCTCCCGCTGCTCCCCCCCAGCCCAGCAACCCCCGCCGAACCCCCCGACCCATTTTGCCCTTGCCCCCTTCCACCCTGCAGCCCAGCTCGCCCCCCTGCACCCCGCGGACCCCCACGCCCTTCCCCCTCTGCCCCCCATACTCGGACCAACCCTTTCCCTATAGCGCCCTGCAGTCCAGCACCCCCTGGCCCCCCCCAGCCAGCCCAGCCCAGCCCCCCGGGCACCCCCCAGCCCTTCTACCCCACCCCGGGCATCCCCCAATCCAGCCGCCCCTTGCCCCCCAGCATCCCCCAGTCCGGACACCCCTTGCCCCCCAGCATCCCCCAGTCCAGCCGCCCCTTGCCCCCCAGCATCCCCCAGTCCGGACACCCCTTGCCCCCCAGCATCCCCCAGTCCAGCCAGCCCTTCACGTGTTTCCCCTTCCCCTGCACCCCCCAGTCCAGCCAGCCCCTCCTCTACCGCAGCCCCCCCCGCATCCCCCAATCCAGCGAGCTCTTCCCCTACGCCCCCCTCTACGCCCTCCAGTCCAGCCAGCCCTTCCCCTACGGTGCCCCCCCATGCCTCCCCCAGTCCAGCAAGCCCTTCCACTACCGCAGCCCCCCCCGCATCCCCCAGCCTAAGGACCCCTGCCCTTATTCTCCCCCTCCCCACGCGCTCCACTCCAGCCAGCCCTTCCCCTCCGCCGCCCCCCTGGGGGTCCCCCAGTCCAGCAGACCCTTTCCCTATCGCACCCCCCCCCCTGCATCACCAAGGCCACCGAGCTCTTGCCCTGCTACGCGCCCCCCCAGCCCGCCAGACCCTTCCCCTTCTACCCCCCCCTCCACGCCCCCCAGTCCAGCCAGCCCGTCCCCCCCAGCACCCCGCACGCCGGAGCCCCCTTCCCTAATTACACCTCCCCGCGCCCCCCCGCACTCACCAGACCCCCCCGGGCCCAGACGGGGCTCCCTGTCCCTCCGCCTGCACGTCTGGGGGGTTCCCTCCTCCCCCCCAAAAAACCCCGCTCCCTCTTGAACGGGTTCCCGAGGGAACCCCCCCCGGCCTGAGGGCACCTCTGCTCGCCCCCTCCCCATCCAGCTTGCGGGGTCCCATGGGGGAGGGTCCTGCGGCCGAGCTGGAGGCGGTGCTGGGTGGGGGCAGCTGGGAGGTGGGGGCAAACCTTGAGGGTCCCCACACGCCCCCCGACCCCGTCTGCCTGGGAAGGAACGTCTGTTACGTCGTCCTGGCCGTGCTCTTCAACCAGGAGGTGAGGCAGCCCCCGCGGGACCCCCCGCCCCTACCCCAAGATCCCGGTAACCCCCCCCCCCCACCCGACCCCTCCCCACGTCTGCAGGAGCGGGTGCTGCTGGTGCAGGAAGCCAAGCGGGAATGCCGAGGGAAGTGGTACCTGCCGGCAGGGAGGATGGAGCCCGGGGAGAACATCGTGGCTGCCGTGAGGAGGGAGGTGAAGGAGGAGACGGGGCTGGAGTGTGAGCCCCTCACCCTGCTGGCGTTGGAGGAGAGGGGCCCGGCCTGGATCCGCTTTGCCTTCCTGGCACGGCCCACCGGTGGGTGCCTGGGACCCCTGGGGGTGTGGGGAGGGACACGGCCCACCTGGGACCTTCCCTCCTGGGGTCCTGGAGTCTCCTGCCAGCCCCGGGTCGGGGCATCCACGTCCCCCCCCAACCAGCTCCATCGTGGGTGTCCGTGTCCCCCTGCCAGCCCCGGGATGGGTGTCACTGTCTCCCTGCCAGTCCTGCATCCCCCCCCCCCCAAACAAAGCCCTGGGAGGGGGGTCTTGGTGTCCCCCTGCCAGCCCCGGGATGGGTGTCACTGTCTCCCTGCCAGTCCTGCATCCCCCCCCCAAACAAAGCCCTGGGAGGGGGTCTTGGTGTCCCCCTGCCAGCCCCGGGATGGGTGTCACTGTCTCCCTGCCAGTCCTGCATCCCCCCCCCCAAACAAACCCCTGGGAGGGGGTCTTGGTGTCCCCCTGCCAGCCCCAGGATGGGTGTCACTGTCTCCCTGCCAGTCCTGCATCCCCCCCCCCCAAAACAAAGCCCTGGGAGGGGGTCTTGGTGTCCCCCTGCCAGCCCCGGGATGGGTGTCACTGTCTCCCTGCCAGTCCTGCATCCCCCCCCCCCTCAACAAAGCCCTGGGAGGGGGTCTTGGTGTCCCCCTGCCAGCCCCGGGATGGGTGTCACTGTCTCCCTGCCAGTCCTGCATCCCCCTCCCCAACAAAGCCCTGGGAGGGGGTCTTGGTGTCCCCCTGCCAGCCCCAGGATGGGGGTCCCCACATGTCCCCACGACCAAGCCCTGTGTCCTGCTGGTCCCTGTCATTCCCCCCCCACCCCCCACCAACCCCTCTCTCACCACCCACAAGGTGGGACCCTGAAGACCCTGGAAGAGGCTGATGCCGAGTCACTTCAAGCCACCTGGTGGGCTGGAGACCCCCGTGCCCTGCCCCTCCGTGCTCTGGACATCCTGCCCTTGCTGGACCTCGCCGCCCGCTACCGCCGCAGCCCCCCGCACCCCCCCACCCTCCCACAGCACCTGCCCTGCCCCCTGCTCTGCTTGCGGATCCTGGTGGTCTTCACCAACAACGCCGGGGACCTTTGGGTGCTGCTGGGCAAGGCCGAGACCCCCCACTTGCCCGTGGTGACCTGTGGCAGGTCCCCAGCCGAGCACCGGGGGGGTCTGCGCTCGCCCATCCTACGGCTGCTGAGGGATCATCTACCCCCAGACCCTCACCCTGGACCCCTGGGGCTTCTGGGGCTGCAGCACCAGGCTGAAGGTCCCGGGGGGGCTGATGGTGTTTGCTTCAACGTGCTGCTGAGCATCCCCCCCAGCAGCCCCCGGGCTGTGCCCCCCAAGCCCCAGGGTCCTGCTTTCTGCTGGTGGAAGGTGGAGGAGGAGAACTTGAGGGGTCTCATCCTGCAGAGGCTCCAGGCCACGGTCCCCATCCGTAGTTAAGGCATGGGGAGGGAAAATGGGGGGGGTGTCCAGCTGGGGGTCCTGCTTGCCGTGCCAAAAAGGTGAGGGCCCCACGGATTTGGGGGGGGGGGGATGTTTTGGGGTTTGGGGGGTGGGTTGAGAAGGAGCCAGAGAAGAAATAAACCCAGCTGCTGCTTCCTGCATCCACCTGGTTGGGGTTGAAAAAGGGGGGTGGGTGGGGTGGTAAAGGGGTGGGGGGGAGTGGGGAGCAGCAGGTTTGGGGGGTGCTTGGGAAAGGGGGGGGGACGGGATCAGTAGAGATGGCACGTGGTGCTGAGCTCTCAGGGCTTTATTGCAGCAGAGTCCCATCACCCAGGGGGCAAGGGGGTGGCAGGGGTTGGGGTGCACCAGCCCTGCCAGGTGGGAGCCACAGACACACAGACACACGCAGCTCGTGCCCCCAGAGCTGGGGGGGATGATTGAGGGGGTGTCCCAGATGGGACAGCACCCATTATTGCCAAAAAAAAACCCCCCTAAGTCCTGCTTGAGGTCAGTGGGGGCTTGAGGCAGCTCCAACACAGGGCAGGGGGGAGCCCAGGGAACCCACCACCCAGGAGGAAATGCAGCATGGGTCACTTTGCACCTCGAGGGGTCACATCCAGCACTGGGGAGGTGGCATCACCCCCCCCCCCCCCACCCCTGCCAACCCCAGGTTGGCCAAGGTGGTGGTGAAGGACTCTGAGCCTCCTCTTCCTCCTCACTGGGCACTGCAAGGGCAGGTGTCCTTCCTGGGGTGCCACCACCATGGGGGACATGCCAGTCCAAACGGGACCACTGGAGGCTGGTTGGACCATCCCCGGGTGGCCTGGCTGAAAAAAGGGGGTGCCCGGGGAGCCACAACTCAGGGGGGTCCCTCTGGTGGCCCCTTGACCAGGGCGAGAGCAGCCAGCTCCTTGCAGAACTCCTCCAGCACCACCACCCCCTTGAAGAGCATCGTGTGGTCCATCCTGTGGGGAGACAAGCCATTTGATGGGGTGCAGGGGGGAAGAGGAGGGCTCCATGGGGTAACCCCCACCCCACGGCCCCCCACAACTCTTCCCCCACCCCCAGCAACTCACTGCTCTCCAGGCACCAGCCCCAGCAGCTGCCGACGCACCAGGAGCAGCTTGGCCCTGAAATGGGGCACCCTCTGCAGCCTCTGCATCAGGTCCCCGATCACCTGCAGGGGGGTGAGGAAGAGTCAGAGGTGTGGGGGGGGTGTCCCCAACCCCCCCCCCCTCACCCCAGCAGGTGACATTACCCTGACGAGGACGGAGAAGAGCGAGCGGCAGCCGGGGGCCAGGTTGAGGTAGGGGTCCAGCAGGTACTCGTGGAGGTGGGGATGGGGGAAAGCAGCCAGGTGGGACAGCACCGAGGTCACCTGCAGGTTCAGGCTGTAGGGCTGGGATAGGATTTGGGGGAAGGATGCTCAGTGGGAGCTGGCATGACCTAGTCCCACCCCCTCAGTGTCCCCCATTGTCAGCCCCCAGGGACCAATCATGGACCTTTCCAGGGTCCAGGACCCCCATAGTGGGGGTAAAGTGGCCCAAGAGCATCTGTGGGGACAAGCACAAAGCACTTTGAGGGGAAAATTCCCCCATGCCATGCTAAGGGGAGGGGGAGAAGGGACCCTGGAACGTCCCTGGCATCCCACGGAGGTGGTGGAGTCACCATCCCTGGAAGTGTTTAGAAAAAAAAGGTGGATATAGTGCTTGGTGACATGATTTAAGCACTGAACGGGTAAATTAGGTTATGGGTGGTGGATTTAGGTTATGGTTGGACTTGATGAGCTTCGAGGTCTCTTCTAACCAGGAAGATTCTAGGATTAAATGGTCGCCCCTTTACCTGGTCCAGGATCTGGCTCATCCGGTCAAACAGCACCTTGAGGAAATGACCCTCATAAAATGTCACCTCGGGGTGGCAGGTGTCGAGGGGCCGGGGGGCTGGGGGCCACCCCCAGGGGGCTGCACTGGCACGGCATGCCTGGACCTGGTGGGGAGGGGGGTGGGGGAGATGGGGGGTGAGAGCCAAATCCCCCACGGAGACCACCAACCCCCCCCCATGCCCAGCCACTCACCATGCCCAGGGCATCATGGACATAGGTGTCATAGCCACCTTCTTCCATGCAGGAGGAAGTCTTGGCCTCCTCAGGGACCAGGCAGAGGAAGCTGGAAAAAGAGAGGAGAAGGATAGGGAAGGGGGGAATGCAGCCCACCCCCCCCCCCCTGCACATCCCTACCTGCTGACCACCTCGCTCACTTGCCCCTTCCCCGAGGGGGCTGATCCTGGCAGAGGCTTTTGTGCTGTCCCAAAGCCAGTGTCTGGGAACCCATCAGTGAAATAAGGATCCTCCTCCAGGTCCCTGTGAGGCCAGGGCAGGGGCATGAGTTGGGTGGGCAGCAAGGAGGGGGGGATACCCCCCCCCCCACCCCGTGCCCTGCCAACCCCTTTTGCTCACAGCACGTCCTCATCGGGGTCCAGCTCGGAGGGTCCACGTTCCTCTGGCACGGGGGGGCCACGGAGCAGGTAGCCCCTGGCCTCCAGGTTCCTCAGCACCAGGCTGTGTGCCACGTGCTCGTGGGGCTTCTGCAGGAGCTCCTCGAAGAGCTTCAGGCTGGCCAGGCTGATCTGCAGCAGGGTGAGCAGGATGAGACCACCAGCACTGCTCCCCAGCACCCCATCCCCCCGCCCCGTGTTCCCCCCCTCCCCCCTTTCCAAGGATGGGGCTCACCTCATCAGAGAGGTGGTTGCAGCGGTCGATGAGCTGGGCACGCAGAGGGTGGGGGGTGTCCCCGGGGGTCTCGGGGTGCCTGTCTGGTCCCAGCAGGAAGAGGATGAGGTGGTGGAGCAGGGGGGAGGCGCGGAGCTGGCGCACGGTGCCCGTCAGCACGGCCGTGGTGCTGAGCACAGTGAGCTCTGAGCTGCTGGGGACAGGGGGGGATGTTGTCAGGGTGTGCTGGGACAGCGGGGAAATGGAGGGGCAGGCAAGGGGAACCCCGAGGTGCTGGCACCAGGGGGGTGCTCAGAAGAGGGTTATAGACTCATGGGATGGGTTGGGTGGGAAGGGACCTGAAAGATCATCCAGATCCAACCCCCTGCATGGGCAGGGACACCTCCCACCAGCCCAGGCTGCTCCAAGCCCCATCCAACCTGCCCTTCAACACTGCCAGGGATGGGGCAGCCACAGCTTCCCTGGGCAACCTGGGCCAGGCTCTCACCACCCTCACAGCCAAGAATTCCCTCCTCATCTCCAACCTCCATCTCCCTCTCCCAGTTTTCATCCATCCCCCTCATCCCATCCCTCCCTGCCCTTGTCCCAAGCCCCTCCCCAGCTTTCCTGGAGCCCCTTCAGGCACTGGAAGGTGCTCTAAGGTCTCCCTGGAGCCTTCTCTTCTCCAGGCTGAACACCCCAACTCTCCCAGCCTGGCTCCAGAGCAGAGCTGCTCCAGCCCTGGGATCACCTCCATGAAAACCCTCCCCCAGCCCTGCCTCATGCCCCAGACACTCACACCTGCAGGAGCTGTGGCTGCAGGATGCCCTGGAAAAACTTCTCCTCCACAGCTTCAGTGATGGCATCTGCCACGACCTGTGGGTGAGAGCAGAGGCTGAGCTGTGGGCTGGGGGCTGCCTGTGCCCTGTGGGACCACCTGGGTGCTCCTTACCGGGTGGGCACCCATCACCAGCTCATCCAGGTAGTCCAGCCAGCTGAAGAAGGCAGCCAGGCTCTCCTTTCCTGGGAAAACCCCATCACCAGCAGCACAGTCCTGTGACCTGCATCAAGGCAGAGGACCTGGGGGTTCTGACCAAGCCTCAGTGGTACCTGGGGACCCCCTTACCCAGCACCCACCCTTACCTCCAGCTGGCCTTCTCCAGGGTGAGGACATCAGTGGGGTGGGTGCCGGTGGGCACGGCGCTGTAGAGGTCACAGAGATGTTCTGTCAGCAGCTGGCACAGGGTGCTGCTCCGCACCAGGCAGGCAGCAGCTGCCTCCTGGGCAAGCCCCACAAGGAGCAGCAGGTTCTCCCGAGCCTTCAGGGCAACCTTGCTCTTCTGTGAGGAGGAGAAGAGGTGTCACAACACCAGCAGCACCCACCGTCCCCTCCCTGCCAGCCCTTTGCCCCCTACCTGGCTCTTGCAGAGTCCCACCAAGGATGTGACCAGGTTGCTGTCCCTCCTTGGTGGGGAGGGCTCAGCCACAGGGGTGTCTGGGGGTTGCTCTGCACCCTTTTCCACAGGGCTGGCTGGCAGCTCCTGGGCTCTCCTCCCGTTCAGGATGTTCTTGCCCTGGAGAAGAAGAGAAGCAGCAAAGCATCGTAGCCACCCTCCCCCTCCCACTCACCTCCGAGTGGGGAGGGGGCTGCCAAGCACCTGAAAAAAACCTCAAATGAACGAATCCAACCCCACAGGTGACCCCACTCGTGTCCCACCTCCAGGATGTAGGCCAGCAGGGTGGGATCCTGCTTGATCTTGGTGCAGAGGACAGCAGCAAACTGCACCTCCTCCTTCTCCGTGCTAGAGCCCAGGCGGTCCCCGCTGAGCTGGAGAAGCTTCTGGCAGGGCAAGGAGAGGGACACTGGGCTCTGCCTGCTCTACCACCAGCTGGGACCATCCCCCTGGCCCCCACCAAGCCCCTTCCCCAGGCCTGGGACTCACCTGCACTGGCCTGTACACGTTGAGGTAGTGGAGGAGTGGGTGCTGCACCTGCCCCAGCACCCGGCTGAAGAAGAGGAGGACCTGCTGCCTCATCCCAGGGGGGTACTGGGAAGGAGATGGGGGAGAGGCATCAGCAACAGCCCTGCTTACCCTGGAATTCACCCCAAACCGCCTGCCAGCTCACCCAGCAGGAACAGAGACCCCAGGTTTGCTCCCCCAAAATGATGCTAAAGGGTCCCCCAGGACCTCCTACCTACCCCAGACCCCCCTCCCTTTAGCAATTAGGGTCTGGACTCTCTTCTCTTGTAGAGAAAAAAAAACCCACCACAACAACGGGGGGATTATTTCCCTTCTCCCACTGCTGCAATGCTAGGGATGGGGAGTTCTAGCCCAGCACCCCAAAAAAACCCAACCAGTGGAAGGTCAGGACGTGTTTCTGGAGCCCAGACTGAGCTGCCAGTTGCTTGTGCTTGAGTAAAAGTCAATTTTATTGACTTACATTATTAACATCATCATCATTATGAACATCAAAGCAACAGCAGAGCCCTTGAATTAATACTCACTCTGAGGAATTTGGGGGGGGGGGGGGGGGGGTCTACCTGAAAGCACCTCATCCTGCAAACCCCAGCAGCCCCAGTGAGAAATGCCCTTTAGGGGAGCAATGCAGCCCCACCTCCCAAAAAAAAAAACCCAAAACCACCCCAAAAAAGCCACCCCCACTTGCAGAAACACTGCACCACACACCACAACACCCCCACCCCAGCTGCAAAGGGCCTCAGAAATGGCTCCTCCAAATTGCTGGGTGGTACCCGTGCAAAGCAGCTGGGAAAAATGAAGCCCCCCCCCCAAAAAAAAACCCAACTTGTGCACCCACCTCTGCCTTTCCCAAGGTGCTGAGGGTCTCCAGGACCTTGTGCTGCAGCAGGTACTCCAGGCAGGGCCCAGCTTCCCCCTCTGAGCTCTGCTTCTCCTCGTACACCAGGATGTCCAACATCTGCTTGAGGTGCCAGGGGATGTCTGTCTGCCTGGCTGGGATGCTCTCATCTGGGGATGCAGGAATGATGGGGTTTGGGGGGTGGGGGGCGGGTGTGGATCCTCCTCCTCACCCCCAAGGCACCAGCCAGGGATGGAAGGTGGGGGAGCCAGGTGGGGATAAGCTGAGCCCTGGATCTTTTCCCCCCCCCAACCCGGCACCTCCAACACTAGATGGCAATGTGAGGATGGAATCCCAGCAGCATTCCCGGCTGCTCCTTCCGCTCCTGGCCTAACCAGCGGGCAGTTCCCTGCTCTCTGCCCGTCCTGGGGGGCTGCTGGGGCAGGGGGAGGGGGTGGGCTGCCGGGTATTGCCAACCCCGGAGGGTAAAAAGTGGGAAGCCAAAGCGAGAAGGATCAAGATCCCGTCGGGGCTGAAGAATATCCCCAGCCTTGCTGCTGGTGTTCCCGGAGAGGATCCGCACCCGTACAACGTTCCCACCCCCCCCCCCCCGGCCACTTGGGGGTCGGGCAGGGCTGGATGAGTCCTCCCGAGGTACAGGGAAGGGTCCCCCATCCCCAAGCCCCCCCACGCTAGAGCAGCCGGGGGTCGGCACCGGGTCCTGCTGCTGCATGAGGGTCCCGACCCGGGGCACGGGGACCCCTCCCTGGGCACAGGAACTTTCTCCCCAGCCCACGGGGACCCTCTTAGGGCACGGGGACCCTCTCCTAGGGCACGGGGACCCTCTTAGGGCACGGGGACCCTCTCCTAGGGCACTGGGATCCTCTCTTAGGGCACTGGGACCCCCTCTTAGGGCACGGGGACCCTCTCTTAGGGCACGGGGACCCTCTTAGGGCACAGGGATCCTCTCCTAGGGCACGGGGACCCCCTCTTAGGGCACAGGGATCCTCTCCGAGGGCACAGGGACCCTCTTAGGGCACGGGGACCCTCTCCTAGGGCACAGGAACTTTCTCCCCAGCCCACGGGGACCCTCTCAGGGCACGGGGACCCTCTCCCAGGACAGGGGACCCTCTTCCCACACTACAGGGGACCCCGTCCTAGGCCACAGGGACCCCCCACCCACACACCCCCACTCACCCGTGGCCTCCAGGTAGTAGCCGGTGATTCCTTTCCAGTGCTCGGTGAAGGCTTCCAGCAAATCCACGCTGGGTTCCCGCTGCGCACACCGGGGCCGGGGGTCAGGGGGTGCAGGGGAAGCCCCCCGAGCCCGCTCCCCAGCCTGTTGACCCCCCCGGGATCCCCGCTCACCGTCTCCACCGCTTGTTGCAGCAGAGCACCCAGGCGGCTCAGCATGGCTGCGACCCCCGCGCCGAGCCCGGGACCGACCCCCCGACCATGCCCCGGCTCCTGGTCCCGGTCCCGCTCCCGGTCCCGCTCCCGGTCCCGCTCCCGGTCCCGCTCCCGGTCCCGCCCCGTCGCGGTTGCTCCGCCCGGCGTCGGACGCTGGGGGGGACGGACCGGTTGTTGTACCTCCCCCGGTAGCTCCGCTGTGGGTTCCGGTGGGTGGAGGGTTTTTGGGGGTGCAGAGAGGGCTGGGATGGAGCGTGGGGAGATGTCGGGGCTGAAGGAGAGGGAGGAGGGTTTGGGATGGAGGGTTTGGAAGGGTCTCTGGGCGTTGGAGCTGCTTTGGGGTTGGGGGGGGGCGGGTCTGGGGTGGGGACCCCCGTGCACACCAGGAACTGGGACACGGACAGCCCCTCCAGGCACGGAGATGGGGGTAGCCCCCCACCCACCCCTTGCACTGGGATAGGGAGAGCCCCCCACCCACCCTTTGCACTGGGATGGGGAAGCCCCCCACCCACCCCTTACACTGGGATGGGGAGAGCCCCCCACCCATCCCTTGCACTGGGATGGAGAGAGCCCCCCACCCACCCCTTGCACTGGGATGAGCCCCCCACCCACCCCTTACACTGGGATGGGGAGAGCCCCCCCATGCACACCAGGACAAGGACAGCCCCCCTCCCCAGCTCCCTTCCCACAGCAAACCCAGCAGAAGCCCAGTTTTATGACTATTATTATTATTTTTTTTTAAATTCTTTAAAAAAAACCAACCCCACCAAACAACCCATCTGTTTCTACAGGTACAAAAGCAGCCACGACCAACACAGCAGCTGGAAAGCAGCCCAGGGCCCAGCCCAGGGCCCAACCTGGGTCCCTCTGACTTCCAGGGTGCCCCCAAACAACCCCCACCACTCCACACGCCCCCCCTGGCTGCTCGATCCAGGGTGAATCCACCCCCACCCCTGTGAGTGGGTGTCCCTAGGAGGGGCTGGGGTGCTGGGGGGGCCCAGATCCACAAGGGGGAGGGAGCTGGTGGCTCACGAGGTTGCAACTTGCCCCCAAACCCAAGGTGCTGGGATGGGCATGAAGGCAGTGAGCCTGCAAGGGGCAAACCCCAACGAGCCCCTCACGGGCTCCCTGCCCTCCAGGGAGACGAGAAACCCACAGATGGAGAGTTTATGTGTGTGTGTGTGTGTGTGTGTGTGTAAATATATCTATATAAAAATAGAAGTGCGTAGTTGTAGCGTCGATATTGCTGGTTAAAAAAAAAACAACACAACAAGCCCCAGGCTGGTCCTGCACGATCCACGTGCAGCCTGAGGGTCTGTGGAGAGATGCCCGCTCTGGTGGGTCCCTTTGCAGGGTTTGTTTTTTTTGGGGGGGGGGTTCCCCCCGAGTTGGGGGACTTGCTGGGGCACTGGTCACATCGCAGCCTTCATCTCCCACTCCTGGAGAGCAGCAGGGATGGGTGGTGAAACCCTCCAGGTCCTGGGTGGTCCCCAGCTGTGCCCCCCACCCCGCAGCTCCCAGAGGGTACCTTTCTCCTCTGCAGCACTTTCCCTGTCTCCACCAGGCCCGGGGCAGGAGATGGTCTCAGGGCACTCCTGGCCGACGCCGTGCGCTTCAGCAGAGGCGTGAGGAACGAGCCCTGCTGCAAGAAACAAGAGTGGGGGGCACTTCTTCCCCGTCCCCTGCAGCCCCCTGCCCTCTCCCTGGTGTCCCCTCACCTCGGAGCCAGCCGAGCTGGTGGTGGCAGCCACGTGTCCCTTCAGGGACTTGCCAATGGCCAGCAGGTTCATCTCAGAGCCAGCTTTCAGCCTGCCCTTCATGCGACAGGCCCTCTCCAGCTGCCCCACCTTCTCCTCCAGCTTGGGGAAGGCTCTCTTCCCTGCAAGGATAGTGGGGATGCTGCCAAGCCTGGGCACCCCTCAACCCTGCTGCCTGCCCAGGCAGGGGACAGAAGACCCCCTGGCACAGGGGAAGAGTGCCTCTGTGGTCCTACCAATGAGGATATCCAGCCCATCCTGAGCCCCTTTCCTCTCAGGCAGTGTCAGGGTGTGCTGGGACTGGGAGAGATCCCTGCTCCGAAGCTTGGGGCTCATCTCTGTCTGCTGTGTGCTGGGAGCCCTGCCCTGGAGAGCTGCCAGTGGGGCTGGGGAGGAAGAGCAGAGGAGGGATGGTGGGGAGGAAGGGCAGAGGAGGGACAGTGGGGAGGAAGGGCAGAGGAGGGACAGTGGGGAGGACGGGCAGAGGAGGGACAGTGGGGAGGACGGGCAGAGGAGGGACAGTGGGGAGGAAGAGCAGAGGAGGGACAGTGGGGAGGAAGGGCAGAGGAGGGATGCTGGGGAGGAAGGGCAGAGGAGAGATGGTGGGAAGGAAGGGCAGAGGAGGGATGGTGGGGAGGAAGGGCAGTGAGGGGTGCTGGGGAGGAAGGGCAAAGGAGGGATGGTGGGGAGGAAGAGCAGTGAGGGATGGTGGGGAGGAAGGGTAGAGGAGGGACGGTGGGGAGGAAGGGCAGAGAAGGGATGCTGGGGAGGAAGGGCAGTGAGGGGTGCTGGGGAGGAAGGGCAGTGAGGGGTGCTGGGGAGGAAGGGCAGTGAGGGGTGCTGGGGAGGAAGGGCAGTGAGGGGTGCTGGGGAGGAAGGGCAGTGAGGGGTGCTGGGGAGGAAGGGCAGTGAGGGGTGCTGGGGAGGAAGGGCAGTGAGGGGTGCTGGGGAGGAAGGGCAGAGGAGGGATGCTGGGGAGGAAGGGCAGTGAGGGGTGCTGGGGAGGAAGGGCAGAGGAACCCCAGCACAACACGGTGCTGACGGGCACCGCAGCCTCCATCCCCGCAGGTGGGGCTGGGGTCTTGAGGGCGAGCCTGCTGCTGCCCAGGGAGGAGCACCCAGCCCCTGGCTTTACCTGCCTGCCAGGACAGGGCGCTGCTGCCCGCACCCCCGGGCACTGCAGACACGGGTCTCTTCAGCCGCCTCTGCACTGCTCGGTCCAAGCTCTGCTGCTGCGGAAGGAAAAGCCCGTGGGGCGAGTGGGCAGTGGGAGCCCGTCACCCGCAAGGTCCCCACGAGTGGCTCGGGGGGCAGGAGAAAGTTACCAGCTGCTGCAGCCGCTCCACGTTGGAATAAAGGTGCTTGGGGACCTCTGCTGGTGGGAGCTGCCCGAAGGGGTCGTCCATGTAGGTGTTGGGGGTCGTGGCTCGGCGCAGCAGCAGCCCGCTGCAAGCAGGGGGTGGGTGGGTGGGTGTGGGGGGGTCCCATCACTGCCTTTGGCTCCCCAGAGGAGCAGGAGAGCTGGGACCAGGGTCTCCTTACCCTGCAGCAGAGCAGCTGCTGGCATGGCCCAGCCTGGGGGTCTCAGCGCGGGGGTTGTCACCAGCCACCTCCCCTCCTCCCCTGGCCCGCAGGGTCTTCCACCCGGCTTCCCTCTCCTCATCTGAACGGGTCTGGCACGGGATAAGGCTCCAGGCTGTAGAAGGACCAACCCCCTCCCCAAAAAGGACACTGTGGTACCGGGGGGGGAGGAGTGGGGGGTGGTTCCTCACCTGCAACAGGGCGACCTCCCGGCCCCGCTGGGCGATGCGGATGCGGAGGTGCTGGGGGGAACCGGCAGCTCCTCCCCCCGGGGCCAACCTTTTGGAAAGCCTTCGGGAAACCCCCCGGGAAACCCCCCGGGATACCTGGCAGCCCCCCAGCCGCAGGGCACAGACGGGGCGCCGGGCACCCCCAGGCCCCGGGGCCATGCGCAGGGCTCCCTGCCGCACCGCGCACCAGAGCTGCCGCCAGCGCCCCCGCAGCGCCAGGAAGCCTGGGGGGGGAATGTCCCCTTCGTCACTGATGGCTTGGGAAAGGGGGAGGAAGGGTGGGGATGCCCCTCCTCAACCCCCCCCTTCAAGCCATCCCCACACACTGCACCTCCTTTAGGATCCTCTCCAGGCCGGGCAGTCTGTTGGGAGTAATCTTCATCTTCCTTCTTGGCAAGATGGGATCTGGCAGCCTGAGAGTGGAGAGAGGATCCCAGGTTGGTTTGGGTGGGAAGGGACCTGAAAGGTCATCCAGTCCCAACCCCCTGCATGGGCAGGGACACCTCCCACCAGCCCAGGCTGCTCCAAGCCCCATCCAACCTGCCCTTCAACACTGCCAGGGATGGGGCAGCCACAGCTTCCCTGGGCAACCTGGGCCAGGCTCTCACCACCTCACAGCACAGAATTCCCTCCTCATCTCCAACCTCCATCTCGCTCTTCCCATTTAAACCTCCCCAGAGGTTTGAAGCCCCCTGTACCCCGACCCCCCATCCCACAGGGAACGGGGATGTGCTCTGGGCTCTCCAGGCACCCTCTTTCCTGGGTTTCCTGGGGGAGGACAAGCAGCTCACCCTGCTGAGCCTCGAGGAGGGTGACACTGGGACTCCGATGGCTGCCAGCCCACCTGGGGCATCGCTGCTCACCTCTTCAATCACCTGCCAAGGGAGAAGGGGAGAGCTCAGCCCCCAGCACCCACTCCCCCATCTAAAGGAGCACCAGACACTCCTGGATGGGAGAGGAGCAGGGGACAGACGGGACTGCCCCCAGCCCCCTTGGCTGTGCCCCTGTTTCTCCCTGCCCACCCCTTCCCTCCTGCCCACGCAGAGCTCTGCCAGGCTGTAACACCTCCAAACCTTCCTCCAGTCCTCAGCCTGCTGCCGGCTCTGGAAGCCGATGACCAGCAGGTCTCCTGCTGTCCCTGTCACCTTCAGGACGTGGGGCATCTTCTTGCCCTGCTTGGCTTTGTAGGTGACGCGGCAGCCCCGCAGGTCCAGCTCCAGCACCGGCTGGGGGTCGGAGGCACATCTGAAACACTGCAGAGGAACAGGGGGAAGCAGAGGTCAGGGACCTGCTCCCACCATCCACCCATCTGTCTGTCTGTCTGTCCCTCCCTCCCCCCATCCCTCCATCTTTCCTTCCATTCCTCCATCCATCCCTCCACCTGTCTCTCCCTCCATCCATCCATTCCCCCAACTATCCTTCCCTCCCTTCTTCCCTCCCCTCTTCTCTACCCTCTTCTCTCCCCTCTTCCCTTCCCTTCCCTCCCATCTTCCCTTCCCTCTTCCCTTCCCTTCCCCCATCTCTCCCTCCCTCCCTCCCTCCCTTTCTTCCTCCATCCATCAATCCCTCCAAACATCCTGCATCCCTCCATCCCTCCCTCCATCCATCTGTCTGTCCAACCACCCACCTCTCCCTCCCTCCTGCACCCTCTCACCAGCAGCACATGTTCCCGGACGATGAAGAGCTGCTTGGCCCACTGTCCCAGCCAGCGTTTCCTCCAGAGGAACCCACAGAGCTGAGCCTCGGGGTGCCCGGGGGGGTCGGCATCAGAACCGGGGGCCGGCGGCCGCCTCAGGTAGTGGGCACGGTCAGTCACACCATCCTCATCCTCCTCATAGGACTCATAGTGGCTGCTGTCGCTGTCAGCACCTCCTGGGAGCCAGGAGGGGGTCAGGGTGCTGGGTGGGTGCTGGCGATGGGGTGCAGGGTGGGGGGGGGTCCTCACCTGAGCCAGGGCGTCTGCTGGGGCCAAGGGGTTCAGCATCTTCATAGGAGTCCTCGGGTGGTAGGGATGGTGAGACACCCAGCACCTTGCTCTGGGGAAAGAAGGGGTGCTCTGAAGGTGCTGCACCCCAGGGTGAACCTTGCAGGGTCCCCAGGGGATGGCAGGGGGGGCTCTGCCCACAGCTGGCAGCACAGGAACCTCCAGCCTGGCCAGACCTCCTGCAGGGTCACAGTGCAGGGATGGCCACCACGCCCCCCTCTCCCAGCATAATGCTGCTACCCCAGCCCCCCTGCACACCCACAGCCCCCCAGTCCCCCCCTGCCCACCCTTACCCCTCCTGGCAGGCTCAGGGGGCTGGCTGGGTGGCACTCACAGCCTCTCCCTCCTGTTGCATCCCCAGTCCTGGCTCCTGGGGGGAAAAAACAGGACTGGCAGCAGGGTGATGGGGGGTGAGGGGCTGGGCACCCCTGGCCACACAGCAGGATGGGGGGTGGGTCAGGAGAAGGGGGTGTGGGTCAGGAGAAGGGGGTGTGGGCCAGGAGAAGGGGGGTGGGCCAGGAGAAGGGGGGTGGGCCAGGATGTGGGGGGGTGGGTCAGGATGTGGGGGGGTGGGTCAGGATGTGGGGGGGTGGGGCCAGGCTGTGGGGCTCACCTGGGCTGGCCCGGCCTTGGGGGGTCCCGGGGGAGGGCGAGAGGCAGCGCATGATCATGTACTCTGCATCCTCTGCTGCAACGGAGGGAGCACCCGGTCACAGCCCCACTCCCAGCCCCCCCCTCCCCCCCAGGGGCTGCCCCCCACTGGGTCACCCCCCACCCGCAGCCCCACGCTCACACGAGGGGCTCTGCAGCCTGGAGAGGAGATCAGCCACCGACTTCTTCTTGGCCCGAGCTGTGGAGCTGAGACTTTCCCGGTCCAGGATCAGCAGGAAGGACCTCAGGTCCGACAGCAGCTTGTCCAGGTCTGCAGGGGGCAGGGATGTGCCATCACCCCCCAGCCAGAGGAGGGTGGGAGCAGGGCTGGCAGGGGCTCTTTGGTGACCAGCAGATGAGGGGGTTACGTGCCCAGAGCCACCGGCCGTGCCCCCAATCCCGGCACCTGCCCCAGCTCCACACAATCCGGCTATTGAGGGGCCCGGGGTTCTGGGGGAGGATGAGGAGGGGGGCTGGGGGACCCGCCGTGCTGAAGGCTCCTCTGTGTGTGCTCACAGAGCGGGTTTGTTCCCGGCTGGGTGAGGGGAACCCTGGCCGGGGGCAGCCCCACGTGCTGCTCTGCCCTGCTGCTGCAGAGGAGGAGGAGGAGGAGGCACAGGAGAGCAGCTGATGAAGGCACTGAAAACGCTGAGCACCCACTCGCTGCCTGCTCTGAGGGCAGAGTAGGGCTTGGGGTTCAGCTCCAGCCTGGAACCCCAACCCTGCCGTGCGGGAAGGAGGGATGGAGCGGGACAAGGAGCTGCTTTGTGCCTCCTCCTCATCCCGGCCGGGGAAGAAGGGAATCCCTGCACCCTGTGGTCCAGGCTGGGACAGCACGGCCTCTGCCCTCACCCCGGGCACCTCCAGCTGCCGCCACAGGGGCAGGCAGATGTTCCCTGACCCCCCACAAAGTCTCTGCCTTCCCCCCGACCCCTCCAGCTCCCTCCAGCTGTGCATCTGGAAGGGGTTTTCCATCGCTCTGCTCTGCTCCCTGCTCCCAGCTGGGATAAAAGCTTGCAGACCCCCTGTTGAAACCCACCACTGCTTCCTGGCACGGGGCCTGGCTGTGCCGGCCCCCCCTCCCCCCCCCCCATGCCAACCCCAACCTCCCCTCTCCCACCGTTTCCCAACTGGAAGAAAGACAATCCCAGCTAAGCCAAAACCAGCCGGGATGCTGCCCTGGTGACTCCCTGCAACGGCCCAGGTGACCCCAGCATCCCAAAATCCCACAGCCCAGCATCCCACATTGCTCCAGGCTGGCGGGGGTGTAAGGCACCCCAAAAAACAGCAACAGTCCCCCCCCCACCCCCCCGGGTGGGGTGAGGGGCAAGGAGAGGCAGAGGGAAGGAGCCCACCAGTCCCACGTGTGTTATGGGGGACATGGGAGAAGCCCCTGGCACTGGGAGAAGGTCTTGGCACGGGGACAGTCCCTGTCCCCCTCCCCAGCGTCCCCAGGCAGGGAGCACACACCCCTTCCCAGAGGGAAAAGAAACATCTGGCAGGGCAGGCAGGCTGAGCAATGCCGGAGCTGGGCCCAAACATCTGGATTTCCCTGGAAACCGGGGAAAGGAAAGGGGGGAAGCAGCTCCCTGGGGTGGGGGGCTGGCAGGAATGGGGGGTGGGGGCTGGGGCAGGGTCTGGCCAAAGGGACCTGCAGGCAGATATGAGCCTGGGGGGGGGGGGGGGCACATGCCACGACAGGCACAGGGACTGTCCCCCGTGCCCGTTGTGCCTGGCTCTTCCTCTCTCTCCCTTTCTCCTCCTCCGCCCATGCCGAATTCCTCAGCAATGACATCTCCATCTACTCGCCCCCCCCCCCTTCCCAAGCCCTGGCTCTGTCCCCACCCCCTGCTCTTCCCCCCCACCCCCCCTCCCCATTCTCCCTGTCCTCAGTAAGACCCAGAGATGCCCGGGGAGGGGGGAAGAGAAAGGGTGCAGGCAGGAGCTGCCCTCACCCACCAGATCCCACCAGCTGCGGGGGCCAAAGGAGATTAAAATCAACAGGAGATTAAAATCAGCTGCCTCGGCCTCCAGGGTGGAAGGAAAATGTACTATCCCCCCCCCCACCGTCCACCTCCAAACACAAACCCACCTCCTAGCAAAGCACCCTGCTCCCCCAGGACACTGCCCACCCCCCCCCTGGCATCCTCATCCTCGGGAGGAAGGTGAGGGATGCCCACGGGATGCCAAGGGAGCACACAAGAACCCTGGGTGATGCCAACACCTGGGAACTCCAGCCTGGCACCTCCAACACCTGCCTTTAGCTCTGTGGAACCAGGGGTGAGGGGTGCTGGGGCTCAGCCCTGCTCCCCCGTGGGGTGCAGAGGGGAGCAGCACCTGGAAAGGGGGGGAACCCCAGGACCCTCTCTCCCCAACCCCCCTCAGCACTCGGGGTGGCTCTTGCCCAGCTCAGGATGACTCAGAGGAGGCTGGATGTGGCCCCAAGCCTGGAGCTGCTGCTGGCCACAGTGTGACCCATCTCTATGGGGAGCCCCCACCAGCCATGGCTCCAGGGTGGAGGTGCCTCACTACACCACCAATCCCCCCCCCCCCGGCTCCTGCACCCCGAAATTGCCCCAGGAAGGCTGCTGGTAGAAGCCCTGGCACCCCACAGGCTGCCATGTGCAGCAGCCCCTCATCACAGCCCCCTGGTTTTGGGGGCACCCAGGCACCCCATCCCTACCCTGACACCCCCAGCCTCACCCCCAGCCTTGTCCCTTGCACCCCTTTACCTCTCCAGCACCTTTCCACCCGCCCAGACACCCCCTCTCCCCCTTTTACACCCTCTCCTCCTTCCCACACCCCCCCCTTTTTGCACCCTCAACCTTCCGGACCCTCACTCCCGCCTCCTCACCCCCCGGGGGCACCCCTGCTGCACCCCACGCACCCCCTCGACTCTCTCCTTCACCCCCTTGCAGCTTTGCACCCCTTTTCACGCCCCCCCACCCCCCTCCTTTCCCCATACCTCTCTGCCGGGCCATGATGCGGGGTCGCTCACATCTCGGCGGAGCCGGTAACTGGGACCGGGGCCGGTAACTGGGACTGGAACCAGTACCGGACTCCAGGGTAGCCCAGTCCCGGCTCGGTTAGACACGCACACGCCCTGCGGGTCCCCAACACAACCCGGTCGGGGCGGGGAAGGGGTTGCGGGGAGGCGGGGAAGGGCTCCGCATCCTTCTGGAAGCACCATCGCCATCTGCAGGGACCCGGGAACTGGGTGGGGGGAGTGGGTGGGTGGGTGGGTGGGGAAAACAAACCAGTGGAGAGACCCGGGGCTGGATAAAGCCATTTCACCTTTAATTGTAAGCAAAAAAATCACTCTTCACGCGGATTTCTCCGACACCAGCAAATAAAATAAACTTCTAACAAAAAAAAAAAAACAACCAGAGAGAGTGAATCGCTGTCGTCCAGTCAGAAACCAACCCGGATTTATATATATATTTATAGATATGTCGTTTTGTAGCAGTGAAAAGTCAAGTATGGGTCGGTGATTTCCCGATAAATTACATTCTTTACATCCCAACAAGGTCTAGCGGCTGGAAAGTGGCTGGAAACAGAAACTGGGGAGCGTGGGGGAGTCGGGGGGTGGGTGGGTGGGTGGAGGGGGGGGGGAGGTGAGAGGGCAGGGGAGGGTCCTGCCCAAAAAACTGTGCCCCAAGAAGGTTGTGAGAAGGGAAGGAAGGTGCTGCCTGGTGCCGAGCCCTGCCTGCACGGCTGCGGGGGGGGGGGACACATGGATACAGCCATGCCCAGACCCCCAGGACCACCCAGACCCCCCGTGGCCACCCGAGACCCCACTGAGCCATGTCCTGCTGCTTTCTTGCCTGGCTGCATCACCCTGGTTCATCACCCCAAACCTTCAATCCCCCCCCCAAACACACAAGTCCAGTAGTTAGAATTGCAGTGAGAGCTGCCCCAAGGGGTCCCAGTGGGACCCTCACTCTGCCACCCCCCCCTGCCCCATCCCGAGGTGCTCCATGGCACCAGCATCCCAGCCCTGCAGGATTTGGCAGTGTACGGGTCCGTGCTGCAGAGGCTGGCACAGGAGGGACCTGGGTTTTGGGGAGGGGGGAGTGTTAAAAGGGCAGTTGGATGGGGGGGGGGGACACAAGGTGGGATGCTGGCCTGGCTTTGCTGGGAGCACCTCGGTCTGGCAGTGAGTGGGTCCCCAGACTCCTCCCAAATCTTAGGGTGAAGGCGTGGGGGGGCAGAGGAGCACCCCGAGGGGAGACAGAGGAGCACCCTGAGGGGGGCAGAGGGGCACTGACCCCCCAGGGAAGAGGGAAGCCCCCCGCTCTGCCTGCACACTGGAGCCTGCACACTCCCAGCCCAAAGCAGAGCCAGGCACTGCCCCTGCTGTCGTGCCCTGGGGGCAGAGGGGGGCACAACACACAGAGACAACCCCCCCCCAGCCCCTCACCTCCCCTCCAGGCTGAACCGTGCCTGCCCCCAGCCCCATTATCCCCCCCATGAGCCAGGCAGCAGAGCCAGCTTCGAGCCCCCCTAGCCCTTTTCCCCCAGGAGGAGCGAGGCGGGGGGGAGGGGGGCAGAACTGGGAGGGCTGGGGGTGAGGGGAGAGAGAGGAGGGGGGGCGGGGGGTCCCTAATAAAACCGGCTGAGAGCCCTAAAGCAGTTGGAGGGGGTGGCAGGGGCTGAGCTGGGGGCTCAGAAGAGGAAGGCTTTCTTCTTCAGCTCGTTGCGCTTCCAGAGGGCCAGCTTGCTGAACTCCTCGGGGGGCATCTCGAAGACCCTCAGGAAATCCTCAGGGGAAAGGTGCCGCTGATGGGGGGGGGGAGAGGAAAGGTGAGGGGGTGTTGGGTCTGCCCTCTCCGTGCCCCCCCCCTCCCTCCCCCCCAAGACCCTGGATCAGCCCTTACCTCCAGCCGGGTCCTGTCCACACCAGGAGGCAGCTTGACACGGCCTCGGTTTGTCACCATCAGCATTTCGTAGGGGTAGATCTGCAAGGTGGGGGCAATGGGACTGTAAGATCCTCTCTACAGCCCCCCCAAACCCTACGCAAGCTCCCCCCCCCCAAGCCCTGCTCACCTTTTGCTCCAGCATGCTGGGCAGGGAATTGCCTCTATCCATGCGCCCGCGCTGGCCGTTCTGGGGGGGGGGGGAAGGGGGGAGAGCAAAGCCTGGTGTTAACCGTGACCCCCACCTCCCCACAGAGCTGCCCTCTCCCACCCTGAGGCCAAGGTGATGGGCTTCAGCCCAGGGACCAGCACACCCACCCTCCCCACCTCCCATTCTCCCCTCTGGACCCCATCCCAGAGGTGGCCACATTGTCTGTCCCCCCCTCTGTGCCCCCCCAGGTGTACATCACCCTTCCTCTGGGTCTCCACTCCAGCAGCCAGGTGAGTGCTTACCTGCAGGGCTGGAAAACAGAGAGGAGCAGGGCTCAGCCCCGAGGGTCGGGGGGACCCCCCCAGGACATCCTCATATCCCCCGGGACACCCTCCCATCTCCTGGGACACCCCCACATCCCTTAGGACACCCCCCACATCCCCCATCCCGTGGGTTGATGCTCACCCGGACTGCCCTTCTCACTGCCTGCTGAGTTGAACTCTGCTGACTGCAGCTGCGAGGGGACAGGAGACAACGTCAGAGCAGTGCCACCCCCAGACCCCATCCCAGGCCCCACAGCATGGGGGGGGCGGGGGGGGCAGCTCCTGCCCACCCACTCACCCTGGTGAGGGTGCTCCTGCCAGAGGTGGGCAGCGAGGAGCTCTTGTAGCTGCTCATGTGCAGAGCTGCAGGAGAGGGAGAGGGTGGTCAGAGGTGGGTGCAGGCAGGGCTGTGGGAGCTGGCAGGGGTGCAGGCAGCCAGAGCTGCTGGGTGGGCAAGGGAAGAGATGGGCTACAGGAAGGAGGTGAGACACACATCCCACGTACACGTGTGGAAAGGTGTCCGGTCTGGCAGCGAGCGGGTTTTTCTCCGGATCGGGAGAGATTTCTCCATCTCCTCCTTCAGGATCAGCTTCCCCAGGTTGGAGGTGACCTGGTGGTGAAGAGTCAAGGGTGGGGGGTCAGTGTCAGCTCGTCCCCAGCCCCTCGCAGGGTGCCCAGCCACCCTCTCTGCCCCCCACCTTGCTCAGCTCCTGCCTCTGGAGCTCCCGCAGGTTCTTCATCTCCTCTGTCAGGTCCTCCTCTTCCTCTTCCCCTCTCTTGGAGGCCATCCGCCTCCTCCACTCTGTCTCTGGGGGGGAAGAGGGGAAGCTTTACTCATCCCCAGCACCCCCACAGGGGGCAGAACCCCTCCCCCCGGTGCAGCCCACTCCCCACCTACCCACGACAGCCAGGGAAGGGGGGCACGGCCAGTAGTCAGTCTCGATCTTGGCGGGCTGGTTTGGGTCTGGGGGCTGCGCCGCTGGGAACTTGGAGGATTCAATGATCAAGTCCTCTATGAGATGCTTCCCGTGGTGGGCGCTGGGGTGGTGGTCTGTGGGAGACGGGGCGGGGGGGTGAGGCAGCGCCCTGGGGTGCCCCATCCCACGGGACAGACACCCCCACTCACCTTTCTGCCTGTAGATGGGAGGCTTCTTGTAGATGTTGAGCTCTGTTGTGTCCGTCTCTGCAAGGGCAAAAAAAAAAGGGGTTGGGGGCTGGCAATAAGGAGCTCACCATTCTGGAAAGGTGCTTGATGGGACCCCTTGCTCAGACGCCCCAAGTGGGGCTCAGGGTCAGGCAAAGGGAGGGTTTGGGGGGAACATACCTGGTCGGTGGAAGTGCTGCACGCTGCTGCGGGTTGAGCTGCTGGCCGGGCGGGAGCTGGGCTGGGGGGCACTGCCGGGGGTCCGGCTCTCCAGCCACTCCCGGATGGCCTGTGGGGCAAGGCAGAGGGGGGTGGGGGCTGGTGAGACCCCAGTAGTTTGACATCACCCCCCTCTTCTCCTCCTCAGAGCCCCTCAACTGCATCTTGGAGCAAACAGTGTCAGTACTCACCTCCGGAGACGGAGGAGGAGAGATGGATTTGGGAGACAGGGAGCGCTGCAAGAGGCAAGAAGCATTTTATTCCAGCAGCCCCACATCTGGCACCTCCCCCCCCCCAAAAAAAAAAAGCACTCAGGGGATGTGGGGTGCCCCTGAGGCACCCTCACCTCTCGGCTCCGGGGCAGGTCCACGTGCTCCATGAGGGAATAGGTGAAATGGGGTTCATAGATCATCAAGTCGGGGCGCTCGATGTCCAGGATCGCTTTGTCCTTGGGAATGGCAGCCAGGTCCTTGTAGCCCAGAACCTCGTTGTCCATTTTAGCCTGGAAGGAAGGGAAAAACCCCTTTGGTTTCTTTTTTTTGGGGTGTAGAAAGGGAATATTGGGGAACGGGGAAGGTCTCTTTGGGGCTGGCATCCTCTGGGGTGATGTGAGTGACCTCTTACCACGATGCTGGAGGGCGATCCGGGGACGCTGGACCCGCGGGAGGAACAGACGCTCCCAGGGGAGGTCAGTGGTTGCTGGGGAGAAAAGGGAAAATTTTGGCAAACCCCGTCCTCAGCACAACCCGGGAAGGGGCTCAGGGTCAAGGTCAGGACCCTGGGGCATGGCAGGAGGGGGGCCCGGGGACACCCCTGTGCCCCACGGACCTCAGTGCAGCGGGACAAAAACCCCCTCGGGGATGGGGAATTTCTGGATGGGCGCTGGGGGTCTCCTTTTGGTTCCAGCGTTGTGGTTCAGGGTAAGGGACAACCCGGGAGGTGACAGTGGTTTGGCCGGGACACGTTGCCACTAGATGGTGCTGCCAGGCTGGGCTGGGAGGAGGAGGAGGAGGAAGGCAAAGCCCTACTAGAAGCATCCCAGGGTGACCCTGCCGGTGCCCTTGGCCACCAGCCCCTGCCCTTGGCCACCAGGCTCTGCATGCTGGTGGCCCCCGTTGCCTGCATGCCCCTAACACCCCGCCCACCCCAACAACCCCCTAGCACCCTGCCCATGTCCCCCCCTTACCTTCTGCAATCTTTCCATTCAGCTGTGGGCTGGAGAGGTTGTGTCAGTCACAGGGTCCTGCAATGGGGACAGCAGGAGATTTTGGGCAACACTCGGGTAGGGCAGGGAGCACCCCGAGGGTGATCCCGGAGGACAGCAGGGTTGGGCAGAGCCCACCACCCTCCTGCTGGGGGGCTGAGCCCAGAAGACACCCCCCACACACACACACACCAGGCCCTAACATGACACGAGGCCAGCACAGCCCCACTGCCACATTTTCAGGTGCTGTCAACAGGCTTTGCCAAGGGATACCACCATCCCCAGGGTGACCAAACAGCTCCAGGTTTCCCCCTCTGGGGGCAGGGGTTTAGGTGCTGGAGTACCCCAACCCCCCGACTCACCTCTGCCTCTGTGGCTCCACATCCCTCTGGGCTCTATTTCCAGGCTGGGGCTCAGATGCTGCCTCTGCAACGGAGACCAGAGGGGTGACAGAGGCTTGCAGGGTGACAAGGGTGCAAAGCTGTCCCTGCACACCCCCCTGCTGACGAGCACTGGCAAGCGGAGCAGAGGTAATGAAGCCCTTTTGTCCTCTGGCAGCCAGTGGCCTCGAGAAGGCTCCAGCAGCAGGCAGGACTGGGCTTGCTGTGCTCAGCCCCCTGCCCCGCAGCCCCACGGGGGGCCTGAGCCCTCCCTGCTCTGGAAAACCCACAATGCCACAGACAAAGCGGGAGAAAATTCCCCATTCTCCTCTCAACTTCTCCTTTCAGTGGGGAGGGCACCGGGAAAGCCCTGGTGCAACCCGAGAGACACAACAGGGAACAGCAGCGCCCAGCCCACCCAACCCCCGACAACACCCCAGCCCGCCCCCCCCCCGGCTTGGGCATGGGGTTGGGGAGGTGCCACCACCTCTGGGGGACCCTCAGCCTTGCTGCCAGCCTGCCCTGGGGACCTCAGCCTGGCACCATTCCCGCGGGATGAAGAGATGGAGCTGCCCCAAGCTCAAGGGGCTCGCTCCTCCGAGGGCGGAGCCGGGAGGAGGAGGTCGCCGAGACGCGAATAATAACCCCTCGTTTTGTCACCGGGACCCACTTGACGCCCACCCCGAGCCTCCCAGGGGGCTGCAGGACGTGGTGCTGGTAGGTTGGGCATCCTGGGAGCACGGCAACAAGGCGGTATTGTCCGGGCAGGGTGGCAACCAGCCACTTGGCACCCGTGAGCTCACACTTTCCGTCGGCACCGCCAGGGCAGCCCCTGGGTCTCACCCTCCAGCTCTGGGGACACCGGGGGCGGGAGGGGACACACACACACACACTCACACGACAACAAGGACGACACAGGGGTGGTGGCAGGGAGCAGATGGATGAGCTGGCAAATGGCAGGAGGCAGAGGGAGCAGAGGGGGCGGTGCGGGGAGGGGTGGGATGCGGCTGCCGGAGGGAAGGAAAACAAGCCCGAGGTGCCGCGACCAGAGCCGGAGGGATGGAGAGGGGTGCTGGGGGTGCACAGCCAGCTCGGGGACGGGCCCCCCTACCCCCCCACCCCCTGCCGAGGGACGCGGGGACATCTTATCTGGCTCAGGCACGAAGCCACCGCCCCGATGGCAGCTTCTCTCCCCATGGCAACCTCCAATCTCTCCGGCAGGTCCCCCGCACGCTCCCTTGCTCCATGAGATAAGACCGGCCCGGCACGTGTTTGGGATTTGCCTGACGGGGAGGGCGAGGAGGGACGGGGTGTGTGTGTGTGTGGGGGGGTGTTAACACCGTGTGTCCGTCCCCCCCCGATCCCCGGAGCGATGCCGCGGGTACCCACGGGGCAGGGAGAGCAAGATGCTGGGGCAGAGATGCACGGCATGAGTGATGGAGGAAGGGATGGACAGACAGACAGACAGACAGGGCAGGTGCTCGCAAGGCTGCAGGGGTGTTGCCTCCCCCAGCACCCCAACCCCCCCAGCAACACGGACAGCGGCGGGGGGGCTCGGGGAAGGCTGCTGCTGCAGCGGGAAGAGGCCAGTTCCCTCCTCCCCGCCCCGAGGAAATCCGGATTTGACTTTTCGCAGCCGCCAAAGCCATCAGCGCCCGGGCCAGGGGCCAGGCTGCACGGACCCCCTGTACTCCCGGGGCAGGGACTCCCAGCCTTCCTCCCCTCCTCTTCCTCCTCCCTGCTTGCCTTTCCCTCACCGTAGTGCCCGGTCGCTCCCGCAGCGGCCCCGGCTCCCCGCCAGCTGCGGAGGTGGGGGGGACGACGACAATGTGGGGTCACAAGTTCCCCGAACAGACGGTTCCCGCCAGCCCTGGGAACGGCATCCGGCACTTCCCAGCCCCGGCCACCTCCTCCTCCTCCTCCTCCCACCGCCAACCCCACACAAACACAGTACGGGAGAGGCTCCGAGCATCCTCACCGGGGGAAACCGAGGCACCGACCCACCCCAGGGCCCCACCGGCAACTCGATCGCGGCGGGGACGAGCACGTGGGGCCTCGACCCGCGTCTCACCGGTGTCCGGTTCCTCCTTTGTCCTGTTTTTCATCCTTTCCCTCCCTTCTGGAGCGCGGCTGGGCAGGGGAGAGCAGCCCATGGGCTATTGACAGCTCATCTCTTCCATGTCACTGCACCCTGCCCTGCCGAGGGACACCTTGGTGGCATTAAAAGCCACCAGCTGCCAGTGCCTGGACCCTGGGATTTTTCCATCCCTGGGGCAGAGGATGTACCTTGCTCCATGCCTCAGTTTCCCTGGCTCTGGGGCGGGGGGGGAGAGGACAGCAGCAACCAGGAGCAGCTGGAGTTAAAGGAGGCATTTCCACCTCCTCTGGCTGCTCCATTCCTCCCATCCCAGGGATCTGGGCCAACCCAGTTGCTTTCTAGTCCTTCCAGGAGGCTCTGAGCTCCCGGACAAGTTTGGAGTTGGGATGGGTGGTGCTCATTCCTGGATGGGGGATGAGGGAGGGGGGGGGGGGCATCCCTGGCCCCCCTGCCCCGATGGCCACGCTGCAGCCCAGCTTCAGGCAGCAACTCACGTGGCACGTAATCTGGGATTAAAATGGGATTAGCCTGCTCATCCCGCACGCAGAGGGGCCGGGAGGGACCTGCTGGGGGGGGGTGTGTGTGGAGGCCACAGCCCCTCGGGGCTCCCACTGTGGGTCTGGTGATGCCCCCGGTCCCTGAGAACCCCCCAACTCTGGGGCACTGCCCCAGGGGATGTCTCAGAGCACTTTGGGGTGGCAGGTCCCTGGGCACCCTGATGCCATTCTTGGGGTCACCACAGCAAGGCACCCTCTTGGTAAGAACGCCGGGCAGTGGGATGTGGCTGGGGGCTTCCTGGGACCAAGGTGGCAGCTGGTGGCCCAGGTCTTCCCAGGAGAGGCTGGGCTTAGCCCTACCTGACCACCAGCCCCACACACCCACAGCCAGGAACTGAACCCCCCCATCCCAGGAAGTGGCTACATCCATGGCCAAGAAATGGGGGGGGGGGGGGCAAGCTTTGCACCCCATTTTCAACCCCCAGGGTAACCCCCAGATGCTCTGGGGGGAGTCTGGCCTCTCTGTGCCTGGATGGGGCCAGGAGGAGCAGGTTGGGGTCCAAAATCCCATACCCATGGCAGGACCCCCCCGCCCCCACCAGGTCCCCAGGGGAGCATCAAACCTCATCCCAACCTGTGCCCGAGGAAGAGTGGGATGGAGGGGGAGGAGAGGGGTGTGGGGCTGTCGTGTCCCAACCCCCAGCCCGCAGCAACATCACTGAGAACCCACCCACTCACTCCACAAGTGGGGCTGGGAATGGCTGGGATGCTCTGGCACAGGGTCCGGGGTGACAATGTCCCCATGGAAGGAAGGGGGATGTCCCTGCTCTGCCGGCAGCAGCCGAACCCCCTGCGGGGGGGGGGGGGGGTGTCCCGGGGGGTGGGATGCGGGGTGCTAGGAGCAGAGGGGACGTGGATGGGAAGATGGGAGTCCCGTGGAGGGGTAAACCCCCCCCCCCGGGTGATGGAGCCTGTGTCCCCGCCTCGGGTCCCCGCCCTTCCTGTCCCTGCCGCCCCCTTTTCCCCTCCCCGCAGGTGGGTTCGCAGCGCCGGGCGTGGGGAAGGGGCGCGGGAAAAGTCGGGGGAGCAGATATGGGACCCCCCACCGCACAGACACACACCCCCTAACCCCAGCCCCCTGGGCATGGGGGCTACGCAGAGCCAGGGGAGGGGGGGATGCACGGAAAGCAAAGGCTGCCCGATCCCGATCGCAATGAACCGACCCCCACAGACACCCTCCCCCACCATGTGCCCCCCACTTAGGGGCCACCTCCCTCCTCCTCTCCGCCCCCCCAGCCCCTCGCAGGGCACGGCCACTCACCTAAGGACGGGGAGACGCCTCATACCTCCAGCAGCGGGGAGCTGGGGAGGGGACACACACCCACAGAGTCCCCCCTTGTCCTCCTGTCCCCTTTTGGCCACCGAATTCCCCCGTGGGTTGCCGGGCCAGCTGCCCTGGCTGCGACCAAACCCACCGGCGAGTTGCGACGCGCATCCGAGGGGCGGGCGAGCCCTTATCTCCCAACCCCAGCACCCCCGGCAGCACCGATAAGGGGTGTCGGGTGCCCCGGGGGGGTGGCCCGGGAGGGTGGGTGGGTAGGTGGGTGGGTGGATTGTGTGGGGTGCCGCTCGCCTCTCCCCACCTCTGCTGCTGGCTCAGTCCCTTCCCGAACAAGAGGAGAATTAGGAGGCATCATGACGAAGCACTATTCCCTCCCCGCCGCTTTCCCGGCACAAAGAGGGAGGAAAAACCAGAAATCAACCCCGCCGCCAGGCTCGGCTGATAGAAAAGAGATCGGAAGGTTTCGGGGGTCTCCCAGGGCTCCCCCTTGTCCTCCAGCCCACGCTGCAACCGCAGCACGGGGACTGCGTCCCCTGCTCCCACCCCCCTCCCCCTGCTCCAGCCCCAAGCAGGGGGGCTGAGCCCCTCCACGGTGCGTGGGGTGGGCTGCAGCACGGTGGGTGGGGGGAGAGGATAGCTCCCTCCCCCCCCCTCCGGCCTGAACCCCCCAGGCTGGGTTTTGGGGGGGCGGGTGTGTGTGTGTGTTTGCTCCCAGAGCGGCACCCACCCTCGGGAGGGGAAACGCAGCAGGAATTTCCACCCGCGGGGCCAAGAGAGCCCAGCCAGGGCCTGGGAGGTGCTGAGCAGCTGCTAAAAATCAAGCCCTGATCTCTCCAGACCCTGCCCTGTCCCTGGGGGGCTGCCAGGGAAAGCCCCCGCTGCCCCCACAGCCTCCCAAACCACGACCCCCCCCCCACCCCCCTCCCAGATCCCGGGATCCGGGGTCCAAGCCCCTTGTCCTCGGGCAGAGCCCCTAGGGAAGGGCAGGGACGCTGCGACCCCCCCTTATCCCCCCCCCCCTCCACCGGGGGGGGCACCTGGGCCTGACTGAGGGTGCCAAGGACCCCCCCTCCCCGGGGGTGTCGGGGCTGCGTTGGTGCCGCAGAGCAGGGAAGCAGAGTCTATTCCCGGCTGTGTGTGTGGGAGAGGAGCTGCCTGGTGACAGCAGCTGGGTCCCCTCCCCGGCGCTGCTCTCCCTGCTCTTTGCTGCCTCAGTTTCCCTCCTGGCTCCAGCGAGGGCCTCCGGACCCTCTGGATGCACATCTGGGGAGAGGCACGCTCAGGGATGCACTTTTTTTTTTTTTGAGGGGGGGTGGATTGCACATCTGGGTGGGATGCGCCCCCCGAGGGATGCACATCTGGGGGGGGGAGGAGGAGGAATTCATGTCCAGGGATGCACATCCAGGTGGGATGCACCCCCAGGGGGGGGGGGATGCATGCACAGGAGGCACATCCGGGGGGGGATGGATGCATATCTGGGGGGGGGGGATATGCACATCTGGGGGGAGGGATGCACATCTGGGGGGAGGGATGCACACCCATGCCCCCTCGGTGCCAGGGCCAGCCTGCCTCATCGGACCAAGAGCATCCTGTCCCCGAGATGTCACCCTCCCCCCCCCCGCGCTGAAGGGGCTTCTCCAGCTCCCCCTACTCTCCCCCCCCCCCCCCCCCCCCCCCACCTCCAACTCCCCCTAGGGCAGTGCCCATGAATAATGGAGGCTGCGGCTGCCCCCCCCGCTACCCCCCCCCCCAGCTCTAACCCAGTTTCTCAAGCATGAAGACAAACTGCAGCGACCGTCACCACCTGCACCCGGGGCCACTCGTGGGGTGGGGGGGGGGGCCTTGAACCAGCCGTGACACCCGCTGAGGGCTCAACCCCCCCCTCCCCGCCTCGCCACCGAACCCAGCACCCGGAGGAAGGGAGGGAGGAGTTTGGAGAACGCCAGGATCCCGCACCAGCCACGCACCCGGATCCCGCACCTTCTCCTGCCACCCACCAACAAAAAAAAACAGCCAGACCCAGAGATGCTCACCCCAACCACCCCCCTACCCCCAAGGGGCACCCGCCATCCCGGCTATGCCCCCCCCCCCCCCAAAACCAGCACAGGGAGAGCCTCCAGCCTTCTTCCTGGGGTGGCTGGGGGGATGTCGGGGGGCACAGGGATGGGGGGGAGCAGGGTCCTACCTTCAGGGGAGCCCATGGCCCGCCGCCTGGCCGCCGGGAGCCCTGCCCGCGCCCAGCATCCCCTCCCCTGCCGCACCGCACGTTGCTACAGCGACCGCCTCCCGCCGCAACCGGCTGGAGCCGAGCGGTGGAGGATGTGCAGGAACATTCCTGGGCCTCACCGAGCTGCAGGAGACGTGGAGGAGCATCCCTGGAGCTCACCGAGCTGGAGAAGATGGGCAGGGACGTCCTGCAGGCTCGCCGAGCATCCTCTGGGCTCGGTGAAGGATGGAGGATGAGCAGCAGCTTCCTTCAGCCTCACTGAGGGATGGAGGATGAGCAGGAGCTTCCTTCAGCCTCACTGGGTGATGGAGGATGAGCAGGAGCTTCCTTCAGCCTCACTGAGGGAGGGAGGATGAGCAGGAGCTTCCTTCAGCCTCACTGGGTGATGGAGGATGAGCAGGAGCTTCCTTCAGCCTCACTGAGGGATGGAGGATGAGCAGCAGCTTCCTTCAGCCTCACTGAGGGATGGAGGATGAGCAGCAGCTTCCTTCAGCCTCACTGAGGGATGGAGGATGAGCAGGAGCTTCCTTCAGCCTCACTGAGGGATGGAGGATGAGCAGGAGCTTCCTTCAGCCTCACTGGGTGATGGAGGATGAGCAGCTGCTTCCTTCAGCCTCACTGAGGGATGGAGGATGAGCAGCAGCTTCCTTCAGCCTCACTGGGTGATGGAGGATGAGCAGGAGCTTCCTTCAGCCTCACTGAGGGAGGGAGGATGAGCAGCAGCTTCCTTCAGCCTCACTGAGGGATGGAGGATGAGCAGGAGCTTCCTTCAGCCTCACTGAGGGAGGATGAGCAGCAGCTTCCTTCAGCCTCACTGAGGGAGGGAGGATGAGCAGCAGCTTCCTTCAGCCTCACTGGGTGATGGAGGATGAGCAGCAGCTTCCTTCAGCCTCACTGAGGGATGGAGGATGAGCAGGAGCTTCCTTCAGCCTCACTGAGGGAGGGAGGATGAGCAGGAGCTTCCTTCAGCCTCACTGGGTGATGGAGGATGAGCAGCAGCTTCCTTCAGCCTCACTGAGGGATGGAGGATGAGCAGCAGCTTCCTTCAGCTCACCTGAGGGAGGGAGGATGAGC
>NC_067307.1:2153344-2203941 GCF_020740795.1 Apus apus | reverse complement strand
AATTCCCTGAGGCATCAAAGGATTTGGGATCTTTCCAGGAAGAGTCCTCCTGGAAGCTTTACAGCCCAGAGTGCTTCTCAAGAGTAGTAGTGTGGAATGAAACCAGGTTTATCACCCACTTGAGCTCCTTTACCTTTGCAGCTTTCGTGAATTTAGCAGCACTGTAATCCCCCCCCATGCGCAGCACGTCCTCCGTGCAGTAGTAGAACTCTGAGAAGCCATAAAATTCACTGTTCTGGAAGTGCAGAGCAGGCTGGTAGACCCCGTTGAGGGATGTTTGGGTTTCATTGGTCTTGTTCATGAAGGGCTGGATGATCTCCCGACACAGCTGGAAGTCTCCTGTGCCCCGCAGGTAGAGGGTCTGGCCACTCTGCTGGATCTCATCCTGAGCATCCAGGGGCAGGCAAGGGTCCAGGCAGGGGGAATCCACAGTCAGACCAGTCTGTGTGCCCAGCAGTCTGGGTCAAAGAGGAAGTGACACCTGGATCAGCAACACTTCACTGAAGATAGTCAAGTCAGGGTTTACTCGTGCTGCACAAAACCCACGTCTCCAATGGACCTGTCAAGTGTGGCCAGGAAGTCAAGGGAGGTTCTCCTGTCCCTCTGCTCTGACCTGATGAGGCCCCAGCTGGAGCTCCCCACTTCCTGAGCTCCCCACTTGCTGAAGGCCAAGGAGCTGCTGGAGAGAGGCCAGCACAGGGCACTGAGATGCTGAGGGGATGGAGCATCTGCCTGTGAGGAAAGGCTGGGAGAGCTGGGGCTGCTCAGCTGGAGAAGAGGAGCCTGAGGGGGGATCTCCTCAGTGCTGATCAGTATCTCCAGGGGGTGGCAGGAGGGGGGACCAGACTCTGCTCAGGGGTGTCCAGGGCCAGGACAAGGGGCCATGGGCACAAACTGGAGCACAGGAGGTTTGACCTGAATGTGAGAAAATCCTTCTTGACTCTGAGGGTGACAGAGCCCTGGGACAGGCTGCCCAGGGAGGTTGTGGAGTCTCCATCCCTGGAGACATTCCAGCCCCTCCTGGCTGTGTTCCTGTGGGATCTGCTCTAGGGGATCCTGCTCTAGCAGGGGGGTTGGACTGGCTGATCTCCAGAGCTCCCTTCCAACCACCCAGTGGGCATGCCAGTAGGCAGGTACCTGTTTTTCAGCACTGTGCTGGAGAACAAGCTCTCCTCATATCTCTGACGTGCTGCATTTCCTCCAAAGCCAAGGAAGGTTGCAACGTAGACCCTGTACACGTGCTCAGTCTGGTGGGCATCACAGCCCAGGTTGAACTCTGCAAGTAAGTTTTTGGCTACTTCTTCCTGCAGGAACACAAGAGCCAAGATCAAATATAAGCAATATGAAGCAGAACTTGGGCAAGACATGAGGAGGAAATTCTTGGCTGTGAGGGTGGTGAGAGCCTGGCCCAGGGAAGCTGTGGCTGCCCCATCCCTGGCAGTGTTGAAGGGCAGGTTGGATGGGGCTTGGAGCAGCCTGGGCTGGTGGGAGGTGTCCCTGCTTATGCAGGGGGTTGGATCTAGATGATCTTTCAGGTCCCTTCCAGCCCATGCCATTCCAAGATTCTAAAGGTGAGTCCTTTGCACAACTGGGTGCCCTTGACAACTTCCCTTTTAACTCACATTTTGCTTTTCACAGGTCCATGTTACCTTCTACTTCACAGCCCACTGACTGCAAAGAACTGCATCATCACTACAGATACTCAAGGAACTGCTACTGTAGATGCTAAAGGAACTTTTAGCACCAAAGAGTAGGTGCTGAGGCTACCCATGTCAATGCTACCACTTGTGACCAGTGCCCAGACTGGGTGGATTGATAATCTGCTTATTTGTGTTCCAGTCTGGAGCTCTCAAGCCTTTCAAGGGCCTCTCAGCTCTCCTCACACCCCCTACATCAGCCACCTGCAGCAGCTCTGCAGATGTTGAAGAGCTGTGCAGCACCAGCACTTCATCCACAACAGGTCCAGAAACACAGCAGGAGGTTTCATGGCTTCCAACTGACTCTAAATGAAAACCAATTGTGACACTGCAAGTGTCACAGTCACTTGTTTGACTCTTGTCATTCTGTCTGGAAACCTGGAGAGGTTCCATGACCAGAACACCCATTTTACAACAGGTTATTTCCAGATAAAGCCATAAAACAATTACCAATCATCTGCAACTACTCCTGTTTCCAGATCCTGTCTGACTGGTGCAATCTGCTCTCAATCCCATCTTTTTGTTTAACAGCCCCAACTGTTCCTTCCACCATCTGTCTGAAAGGCAGTGCAGTTATTATTAAAACCTGCATAAAACAAGTCCTCCAGTTCACAGGAAGATTTAAAATTAACACATGACCATAGCAGTGCATCAAGAGTCAGAACACTGGGCTTTTATTCTACTCAATTTAAATCATTTCTTAATGGAGTTAACAGGAGGTTACCCAGCTTCCAAAACTTAGTGGATTTAAGTTACAGAAATTTGTTGTGTCAAGTCAGACTTAAAACAAAGAAATCAGCTTCCTACAACAGATGAGCTGTTTAAATATCAGCTACATCCTCAGCACAGTCTGCACTGTTACCCCAGCTCCTGTTAAGTCAGTTTCTACCAACTCAACCTGAAGGAAAAGTCAAGAGTTTATGTAAGGATTTAAGTAAGAACCACACCCCTTTGGGTTTCTAAACTCCAGAAGAGAAAGACAAACTGGGTTGGGTTGGAAGGGACCTGAAAGATCATCCAGATCCAACCCCCTGCATGGGCAGGGACACCTCCCACCAGCCCAGGCTGCTCCAAGCCCCATCCAACCTGCCCTTCAACACTGCCAGGGATGGGGCAGCCACAGCTTCCCTGGGCAGCCTGGGCCAGGCTCTCACCTCCCTCACAGCAAAGAATTTCCTCCTCATGCCCAACCTCCATCTCCCTCTCCCAGTTTCAATCCATTCCCCCTTGTTCTCTCCCTCCCTGCCCTTGTCCCAAGCCCCTCCCCAGCTTTCCTGGAGCCCCTTCAGGCACTGGCAGGTGCTCTAAGGTCTCCCTGGAGCCTTCTCTTCTCCAGGCTGAACACCCCAGCTCTCCCAGCCTGTCCCCACAGCAGAGCTGCTCCAGTCTTAGATCATCTCCATGGCCTTGATGGGTTGCCCACAATATGGCAACATACAACTATGGAATGTTTTGGGTTGGAAGGGACCTGAAAGACCATCCAGATGCAACCCCCTGCATGGGCAGCGACACCTCCCACCAGCCCAGGTTGCTGCCCCATCCAACCTGGATACAGTCTCTTAAATACAAGTTCAAGAACTGTACATACATGCACATACAAAGAATGCATGCCCACTTAGTGACAAATTAAGTGAAATCAAAGTCTGAATCAACAAAACACAAATGAGCTGCTCAGCTGACAAGGACTCGCGTTCGCCACCTCCTCTTGCTCTGGTTTTGACACATGATGTCAATGAAGGGCAGGACTCCAAGCCAAAAAAAAACAAACAAGAAAAAAACAACCCAAGATGAATTCAAATAAATCAAAAGGAGGAAGTTGCACAGATAATAACCTGCTGTGAAGAGGCAAAGCTTACAGTTTTAGGGACTTCATACGCGATCTGAGTGGAGACGCCGCCCATGTCAAGAATCCCCACCGTCCTCTTGCGGAAAACGGCCTCTCGGTGCTCACTGCCAGGGACCTGCACCTCCACCACGGCCTCATCCTCTGCAGGAAACAACCAGCACCAGTCTAAATCCCACCAGGGAAGGTGCCCAGCAGCACTGCACCACCTGTGGGCAGCTTGGTTTGGTGTAGCAAGGCAGGTGACACACAAATCAAGTCCACGTTGGCGTCTGCGCACATGTTTTGTGAGGGGACAAGGGGGATGGATTGAAACTGGGAGAGGGAGATGGAGGTTGGAGATGAGGAGGGAATTCTGGGCTGTGAGGGTGGTGAGACCCTGGCCCAGGTTGCCCAGGGAAGCTGTGGCTGCCCCATCCCTGGCAGTGTTGAAGGGCAGGTTGGATGGGGCTTGGAGCAGCCTGGGCTGGTGGGAGGTGTCCCTGCCCGTGCAGGGGGTTGGATCTGGATGATCTTCCAGGTCCCTTCCCACCCAAACCATCCCATGATTCCATTAATACCTGTCTAATTAATATCTATCTAAATGACCACCAACACTGAAAGCACAGGACTATCTCTGAAGTCCTTCCACACACCCATTTCCCATTCCATAACACTTACCATCATCTGTATGTTCAAATCTGCCAAGCACAAAGTTGATCCCAATCCAGGCATAGACTCCTACAGGCACAAGAAAACCTATTTCAGGAATATCTGGCACAGAGCATCTTAAAAACAAAGAGGGATTGTTTTTTTCATGTGAGTCAAGATTTATTACTGCTCATTTTATTATCTAAGATACTTAGAGTAACTTCCCAGGAAGGTTTAACTTCTATTCATTCTCCCTCAGGTCCTAATAATGTTAAAAACCCTAATACATAAAAATCCCAATAGAATATTATCCCAATAATCCATAAAATTCCTAATTCAACCTATCCAAGACAAGTTAGTGAGGGAAGTTCACACCAATTAACCCTGTTCAACTTCCAGAGTGGTTCTAAACCTCTCCTGAGCTGATCACATCCCAACATTGCTCCTTTAGAAACCACTTTTCCCAGTAAATTTCCTTCCAGCAGGAATCTTGTGCCTTATCCTTACCCTTCCCTCCCCAAAGCCAGGGAAAAAAGCTTTAAATTCCTGCTAAACACAGATAAGTTCATTTCACTGCTAATTACAAAGTATATAGGCAAGTCAGATCACAGCAGATGATTCTCTCCACACTCCATATGTTGAGGAATAAGATTTCTCAACCAAACCAGGATTTTAAAAAGCAGTAAAAAAAAGTGATCAAGTCAAAAATCCCAAGATTTTCCCCCTCCCTCAAGATTAACCTACCTTCCTGCTTCCCTGAAATAACCTCTGCATGGGAGTCTGAAAACAGGAAATCAAACTGCACAGGAATATCAGTGAGCAGATCTTCCAGGATTGCCTTTTGCTGGCTGGAAAAGGATAAGTTGGGGGAGTTAAAAATGGGTAGAGTCCCCAGGATTGTTCTTCTGAGGGCTAAAAATAAGACAAGCAATAACCTTTCTGGCAGAATCCTCATCCCTGCAGTACACAGAATATAAAGAGGAGTCTCTTTGTGTTTTGCACGTGGCACATGTTCAGCTGCAAAGCTCAGAAGTGGAGAAATATAATCACTGACCTTTTCAGGAGAGCTGGCAAACTCTGAAATGCCTGAAGGGAAAGAAATAGGAGAGGGAGGCAGCTCAAGTTTTGGGGATTTCCTGGGAAATCTGGATAAATAACACACAGGTGAAAATAACCCCAAAACAAAGGCAGGAAAAGAACTGCAGAAATCAAACTGTAAGAATGAAGGTTTGATCCTAGAATTCTAGATTGGTTTGGGTGGGAAGGGACCTGAAAGATCATCCTGCTCCAACCCCCTGCATGGGCAGGGACACCTCCCACCAGCCCAGGCTGCTCCAAGCCCCATCCAACCTGCCCTTCAACACTGCCAGGGATGGGGCAGCCACAGCTTCCCTGGGCAACCTGGGCCAGGGTCTCCCCACCCTCACAGCCAAGAATTCCCTCCTCATCTCCAGCCTCTCCCAGTTTAATCCCCTTGTAAACAACCCACAAAACCCTGTGTTGTTTCCATTACCTATTGAGATGAGTTCAAGTTACTTCACAAAAAGCCAATTATTTATTCACTAAATAAACAGAACTAAGTGAATTGACAAGTGAAGCAACAACTGACCCAGTGCACAGACAAGCTTCTCCCTCCTGCCTATCAGTGGCACCTTTCATGCTGTGAAGCAAAACAAAGCTCCCTGCAAACCAAGTCCCAGGAGATGTGGAGTGCCAGGAAAGCTGGGGAGGGGCTTGGGAAAAGGGCAGGGAGGGAGAGGACAAGGGGGATGGAGGTGAGACATGAGGAGGGAATTCTTTGCTGTGAGGGTGGGGAGACCCTGGCCCAGGATGCCCAGGGAAGCTGTGGCTGCCCCATCCCTGGCAGTGTTGAAGGGCAGGTTGGATGGGGCTTGGAGCAGCCTGGGCTGGTGGGAGGTGTCCCTGCCCATGCAGGGGGTTGGATCTGGATGATCTTTCAGGTCCCTTCCCACCCAAACCATTCCAGGATTCCCAGTGCCCTTCACCCAGTCACTTCCCACCCAGCCTTTGAAAAAACCACCTTCAAATAGACAATGACCTCAAGAAGTGACACCCAAAATGAATTCCATTGCTGTACCTGGTTTAATTTTCATCACCACTGGCTTTCTGTCTCTGTCCCTCATCTGCTTGATGTCCAGCAGGTCGTGGGGGTTGCCATTGTGCCTTGGCCAACAGTACACAAAGATCCTGGAGCCACTGCTGCCACAATCCACCACGATCCCATAGTTCAGGTTGGGGTTGTTTGTGTCTGTGGCTTCAGTGTCAGTGACCCTGGCAAGATATCTAAGCAAAAAAAACAAGTAATTAAAGTCCCATGTCAAAGTTCTTCTCTACACCAGACCCAGAACTTGACAAGTTCCCATTGCAGGGATCTCACTTTTCACTATGGGGGAGGAGAAAGAGTCAAGTGGACCCATGAGAATCAAATTCCCAAAGGAAAAGTCAAAATTACATTCCTAAAAGGATGCATTAGGCAGTATTTGCTGTATCTGGAGCAGCTCAGTTCAACTAATGATGCTTGAAAGCTGAATTCTTGATCAATTCAACCCAACTTGAATCAGAAAGGCTTCAAAAAAGCAAGCAGGGGGTTTAACTTAACACTTCTCCCCCCCCTTTCATGGATTTTACAGCCACAACCCATCAGTTTTCCTCTTCCCCACCCAAATCCCTTCCATTCCTTCCCACAAAAGCCTTCCCAGCTCTCACCTGTGGAATCTCTTGTCCCTGGAAGCACGTCCATACTTTTTGCTGATGACCACCAGGGAGTAGTAGAGCAGGGAAACAGCAGCAGCCACAATTCCCATCACCACCACCTGCCTCAAAGTGGTGTTGAGAACCCTGGGACACCCCACTGGAGAGAGGCTGAAATGCCAAGAAGCAGGAAGCAGACAGGAGATGCTGATCCTGAAATTCCAAGACGAAGATCTGCTATTAAAACACAACCCACCACACACAAACTGGCTTTGATCCCAAAAGGAACAAGCCAAGGACAAAGATTCCTCATCTGACTTTTGACTCTGGTTTGAATGTAGCCAAGACACTATTCCCAGCTTAGAATGTTGATGATTAACCAGGAATTCATGATTATTTTCCCTATTTTTCACTCCAAAGGCACCACAAAGTAATTGGAGAGACCTTTTGGGATTCTTACCTCCCCATTTTGGGAGATGAGCAGCAGAGAGAAGGAGCAGGTATGGTTCAAACATCAGCCAGTCCCCTCTGACTGGCAGGGAACATCCACCAGCAGCCAAGCCATTTCTCTCCTGGTCCTAAATGAAAAGGAAAATGGGAATTCTCTCCTAGGCAGCCACAAGGATGAGGGAGGTGCTGGAGCATCTCACCCAGAGTGAGAGACATTGAGCTGGGCTTGTTTTGTGTGGGGGGAGACAACTTAGCAATGCACATCTGTATCTCCCTGGGGAATGTGAAGAAGGATTCAACTATTTTCAGATATGAACCCAAACCCAGGGAACTCCACCTGAACATTAAAAAAAAAACTGAGGGTGGGAGGAGACTGGAGTAAATCCCTCAGACAGCTTCAAAGCCTGAGTGAACATGGATCTGAGCAACCTGCCCAGAGCACAGAACCCACTGCTCTGCCCTGGGAGGAGAAAGAAAGCACCCCTTGCCCCACAAGGGTTTTGATCACCAGAAGAAGACTCTCTGGATACCGAAACAACAGCGACATGAGAAAAACAACCACCCAGAAGCCCCACAGACGCCGACGCCTCAGCACAAGCCCTGCCGAGGCCTCGTTGACCCCTTTCCCGCCCCCTCAGCCCCTCTCACACGCACCCAAACGCCTTGCCCCGAGCGCCACGCACCCAGCAGCGCCCACAGACCCTGAGCGGGGAGGAAAAGAGGCCGCAGACCCCGCAGAAAGGCGGGAACCCCCCCCCCCTCACAGCCCCAGCAGCGGGCAGGCCGCACGGCCCGGCCCGCGCCCCCGGCCCCCTCCCACAAACACCCCAGCGAGTGGGGTCCCTCCCAGGCGCCCAGGGACGGCCCCCACACCCCGCAGAGCCCCCGGGAGCTGCTCCCCCGGCTCTCCGGGTCCCCGGTCCCGCCACCCGGGGCGGCCAAGGCTGCGCTCACCTCCCGCCCCGCCGCATAGCAACGGCAGCGCCGCCGCTTCCGGGAGCCGCGCCGGATGTGACGCACAGACGCAGCGGCAGAGCCGTGGCTTAAAAGGGTTGCAAGGGGGGCGTGGCCAAGAGAGGGGCGTGGTCATGGCGGGAGGAGGCGTGGTTATGGTAATTGAGGGCGTGGTCAGGGCGGGGGGAGGAGGTGGAGGAGGCGTGGTCAGGGGTAGGAGGGGGCGTGGTCGCGGGTGGAGGGCGTGGTCATGGTAGGGAGGAGGCGCGGCCATGTGTAGGAGGAGGCGTGGTCGTGTGGGGGCGTGGTCATGGGTGGGAGGAGGCGTGGTCAGGGTTAGGAGGGGGCGTGGTCAGGGGGTGGGGAGGCGTGGCCAAGAGCAGGGGGCTCGGTTTAGGGAGTCGGCGTTGACAGGCTGGGGGGCGTGGCCATATGTGCAGGGGGCGTGGCCACATGTACAGGGGGCGTGGTCACAGGTGCAGGGGGCGTGGCCAGGGAGGCTGCTGGGGGAGTACTGTGACTATACACGAATCTATAGCGGGCAAGGGCTGCTCTAACCAGACCAATATACATCTAGAACCAGCAAATGAGCGTATAGATGGACTTTTGGAAACGTCCCGAGATAAAGATAAATGTTTGGTTCTGTGTTATCATTAGACGGGGTGCTAGGGCTATAAATATTGATGATGTGGGTAAGGGAGATGTTCATCCGGCGGAAAATAACCCCAGGGAAAAAGCCTCTCCCTGCCCGGCAGGGGCTGGAGAGTTGGCAGCGAGGTGAGGAGCCTGCTGTGCCTCGCCACTGAGAGGCAGCGCCCCAGAGATCCCTTCCAAAAAAGTGGGGAGAAAAAGTTTATCCTGGGAATAAGCCGGTGGGAAGGCGGGTTGGGGTTTGCTGAGGATTCCCCTCTGCTGGTGGGAGCGGTTCCTGGGGTCCTGGGAAGTGAAGTTTCAGCCTCAGGTGCTGTGGGAGTGTGGCACAGGGTGGGAGGTCCCTGCATGTCCAAGGACAGGGCTTGGAGGGTGGTGCATACAACTCTGGTGGCTCAAATGCTGCTTTTCCAGGGCTGAACGATTCTGTAAGGTCAAAAGTTGCTCTCCTGAGGGCCCTGGCCCTTGCAGAAGGGTGGATTGGGACCAGTCAGGCTGCTCCAGCTTTCCCACTTCTTCCCATTCCTCCTGCCATCCCAAACTGTAGCGTTCCAGCCTTCTCTTTCACCCCTTGCTGCCCCACAGGTCGCCCAGGAGAGCTTTGCTGGGGGCTGGAGGGAGCATTGCAGCCCTGCTCCAGCTCTCCAAGACATTGGGAATCTTTAGGATTTGGGATTTAGAGACCTTGTCCATGGGTATAAATCATTAGTGTGGACCACAGTGGAGCAAAAGGCCTTGAACTTGCAAGGAAAGCTGTGCTGGGTGTGCCAGGATGGACGTTTGGCCAGCAAGGTGGTGGGATCCATCCTGGCTTGGCACACAAAGTTAAATCCCAGCTCCTCTGGGCAGCCCCTCACTCCCTTTCCAAGCTTAATTCAACCTCAAAGTAGCTTGTGAGCTGGGGGGAATGACTGCAGGGCTGGCAGGTCCTGGTGCTGCAGCATCTCCAGAGATGGAGCCACAAGTAGGAGGTTTGTGGAGGGGAATGGAAATATGAAAGAAGGGAAGGGAAGGGAAGGGAAGGGAAGGGAAGGGAAGGGAAGGGAAGGGAAGGGAAGGGAAGGGAAGGGAAGGGAAGGGAAGGGAAGGGAAGGGAAGGGAAGGGAAGGGAAGAAAAAGAAGGGAAGGGAAGGGAAGGGAAGGGAAGGGAAGGGAAGGGAAGGGAAGGGAAGGGAAGGGAAGGGAAGGGAAGGGAAGGGAAGGGGAGGGAGGGAGGGAGGGAAGGTAGGAAGGAAGGTAGGAAGGAAGGTAGGAAGGAGGGAAGGAAGGAAGGAAGGAAGGAAGGAAGGAAGGAAGGAAGGAAGGAAGGAAGGAAGGAAGGAAGGAAGGAAGGAAGGAAGGAAGGAAGGAAGGAAGGAAGGAAGGAAGGAAGGAAGGAAGGAAGGAAGGAAGGAAGGAAGGAAGGAAGGAAGGAAGGAAGGAAGGAAGGAAGGAAGGAAGGAAGGAAGGAAGGAAGGAAGAAGGAAGAAGGAGAAAGAAAGAAAGAAAGAAAGAAAGAAAGAAAGAAAGAAAGAAAGAAAGAAAGAAAGAAAGAAAGAAAGAAAGAAAGAAAGAAAGAAAGAAAGAAAGAAGAAAGAAAGAAAGAAAGAAAGAAAGAAAGAAAGAAAGAAAGAAAGAAAGAAAGAAAGAAAGAAAGAAAGAAAGAAAGAAAGAAAGAAAGAAAGAAAGAAAGAAAGAAAGAAAGAAAGAAAGAAAGAAAGAAAGAAGGAAACCATCCAGCTCTGCCATCAAACCTTGCAAAGGAAAAGCTGAGCCAAGGGATGGTTCCCTGGGGGCTGAGGGTGGTTTCTGTGTCACTGGAGAGCTTTGGTCTGGGCTGGACTGGGTGTTCCAAATGGTGACAAATAAGGCAGAAATTCAAGGAAATTCAACCTTTGTTGCCAGAATCTGCAGGGGCACAAAATGGAGGCCTGGGAGGAATGTGCAAGTTGGTTTTGTGCTTCTTAATTGTTTCCAGATGCAGCCTCTGTGCAGCAAGGCAGGAAATATTCCTTGGTTGTGGATGTATCTCCTTCCACCCTGAACACTGTCACCAGTGGGAGGAAAACCTTCCCCAAGGCCTGTGGGTCCTGAGCTTGGATTTGGGCTGGGATGCTCCTACCATGGAGAACTCCTGGAGTTTTGCCTGGGAGAAAGGTTTCCTCCAAGCACCAAATCCTGCTTTCTTCCCCTTTGTGCAATCCAGAGGAAATCTGGGATAAATCTGCTCAAATCCTCAGGATGGCTCTGAATGGGGGCCTGGATGGACTGATGGAGACCCAGACAAGTGCCATGGATCTCACTGGACGTTTGGGCATCCCCCAATGGAAGGAGGGGGGGGTTTCCAAAGGAGAAACCAGCTCTAGGGCAGGCACAGGCTGAGCCTGGCAGCTGGAGCAAGGTGGGAGTGGGGTCCTGGTCCCTATCTTGGGGGAACACCCCCCACCCCACCCCACCACACCCACCCAAATATCAGCCAGCACCAGCTCCCAGGGCGAGGCGATACGGAGCAGCTGGGGTGGGTGGTGCTGATCAAAGGGGGACACTCAGGTTTTTTGGGGCTGCTAGGGGCACAAAGGAGGAGGAGGAGGAGGAGGAGGAAGGGCTAGACCTTCCCTCCCAGCTGGATTTTTTTTCTTCTTGCATTTCTTCCTTTGTCAAAACATCCCTCTTCCCATCTCAAAGCTCCCCTGAGATGTACCAGCCAATAAAGCTGGTTTCCTTCTTGGCTGGGGCTGCCCACCAGCCCTGGCCACCTTCTGCAGAGCCCTCATCTCACCAGCCCTTTGCTCACTGCCCTTTTTCAACACACCAAACCCTGCCCAGAAAAGGTGGTGAAGGCCATCAGAACTAAGCAACTTGAGCAAGGCCACCTGAGGAGTCAGTGGCAGAGCAGGATCATGGAATCATGGAAAGGTTTGGGTGGGAAGGGACCTGAAAGATCATCCAGATCCAACCCCCTGCATGGGCAGGGACACCTCCCACCAGCCCAGGCTGCTCCAAGCCCCATCCAACCTGCCCTTCAACACTGCCAGGGATGGGGCAGCCACAGCTTCCCTGGGCAACCTGGGCCAGGCTCTCACCACAATGTTGTGCTGGGTTTGCCTGTGTTGGCTCAGAAGTGCTGAGTTTGCAGGTTTTTGTTGGCTGGGCTCAGGAAAAAAACCCCACAGCATCCTGAGGGCTCAGTGCTCCCTAATTCACTCTGCCTTCATCAGCCTGATGTGGTTGAGCTGTCATGTCTAAAGGTATTATTCACCTGCTGGTTATGAGAAAAATACCTTGGTAACCTGGAGTGCTGCTCTGGCAAACAAAAAAAGAGATGCCCTGAGTTTGTACCAGAGCAGGGATTCATGTTCCTGATTTTCCAGGAGTGATCTACTTACTGGCATCTTGGTGTAGGGCTTAAAACCAGGGGATGCTTCACTCTGATGTTCAACTAAGTGGGTCAGTCCATCCTGGAGACAAAACAAGATTGTTTGCTTATTTTTGTGGCGTTGTTTGCTAACACAGAGATAAAAAATAAGTGGAACACGTATCATAGCAGACAATCATGGGATGGTTTGGGTGGGAAGGGACCTGAATGATCATCCAGATCCAACCCCCTGCATGGGCAGGGACACCTCCCACCAGCCCAGGTTGCTCCAAGCCCCATCCAACCTGCCCTTCAACACTGCCAGGGATGGGGCAGGCACAGCTTCCCTGGGCAAACCCCAAACCCAACTCAAACCATTCCATGACTCTGTGATTTGAAGTGCTGCTGTGCCAGGAAGGGGCTGCATCCACAGCAAGCAGGATGAGGAACTGGCATTCCAAGAGCAGGGATAATTCCCATAGGAAAACCATCCTTCCTCCAGTGTGAGCATCTGGCACCACAGGCTACCAAAACAAATAATAAAAGAGCCTGTGGGGACATCAAGGCTGCTTGTGCTGCAAATAATACTGTAAATACATGCCCTTAACAAGAATAAATTTGCTCTCCTCTAAAGGGAACACTTCACACCGTGCCATAAATGGGTCACCTTTTGCTTTCCACAATTACAAATCTAATTACTTGCTGCTGAACCCCTCAATTAAAACAACTGTCCTGTCATTAGCTGCTCGGTGGCCTCGTGCTACTGGAGGTGGAGTCCCCCTTCCTCACCCCCAGCTCAGCACTCCCAGCTCCACATGGAAAGGATAAAACCCACCCTGGAACACAAGGTTAGAGAACCTGTAGGCTTGGAAAATGGAAAAAAAAACCAACAACAACCCACAAACACAACAAACCCCACACACACATCTCACTGGATCTGGTAGATAAAGCCCAATTTCTGTGGTTCCCCAAAGATGCCCACCTCCAAAATGGACACTCCTGCCTTATCAGCATGGGTGCAGCCAGGGTGTCCTGCACCTCCTGCCTGGCAAGAAGCTGTGATAAGCAAAACTGGGTCCCCTAATCAGCTGTGGGGTGACTGGCAGATGGCCCAGGGGCTGCAGGCACCTTCCTTGGCTGGGAACTGCTGACAGCCAGGAGTGGTTTCACTCCATTTTGCAGGAGGTTTCTCATTTCTCCTCCTGCTTTTCAGCTGTTTCAAAGCCATCCTGTGGAGAGGGCTGAAGACCAGTGAGGACTCAGATCCGTGGGTCTGATTCATCCTGGAATGATGCAATGTGTGTGCAGATTGCAGCCAAGCTTTTCTCTTTTTGTTTGCATCGACTTGTCAGTCCACAAAGCAGCTTGGTCTGGGCAGCCTCAAGCTTGGAACAGCACAAATACCCTCACTCTGGGCTTGTTTTTCTCTGCCCTGATGGAGTTTGTGGGTTGTGGAGCACCTGAAGGACCTGCTAAGAATCCCGGGGGAGCTCCCAGCAGTGGTTGTGCTCCCCCGGGAGGCAGCAAGGGAATGGTTGCACAAGGCTTGTTTCAAAGGAGGGTTTTGTAAACCCAGCTGAGCTGCCTGTGCTGCTGCCCTGCCAGGACTGAGTCTTCCTCACCACGCCAGGGATGGCAGGAAACCACCCAAGAGACATTTCCTGCCAGTGGGACGTGGGACACGACCAGATCACAAGCCAGGCCAGACTCCCTGCCCCATTTTCCCTCCACCACTGATTAAAAACTTCCCCTCTTCTTCATGAACGTGGGGAAAACCCTCAGTTTGTTCATCCCTGCCTTGGCATCTCTGGCCACAGCAGCTCCCTGCTGGCCCAGGGCATGGAGAAGAAAGGATTCCTTGTGCCAGTGCTCCTCAGGGTTAAAATATAACCTGTTCCTACCTGGAACACCATATTCCAGACTGCTTCATAGGATTACTTATCAGGGAGCAAGACAGAAGATTGTAGGGGAAAGGGCTCATTAAGGTGACACTGCAATTTCCCCACCCTCCCCTGCCCTGCCAGCAGCACTGGCAGGAGATTATCTGCTGTTGACTGTTGTTTATGGAGTAGAAAACCACAATAAACTGAGTGGAGCAATAGTGGAAAGTGTTCCTCTTTTGAGTTCTCAGTCATCCATTTCCTTGAGCCAGGCTGTCTGACCCAAAGGAATCTCTGCTGCCTGTGTTTGATTTACATCCAGCAGGCAGGGGTGACCATCCTGGTGTTGCCTGTCTGCAGGTTGCTGCCCAAAATGTCATATAAGCTGGAGGACATGGGGTCCAACCACCTGTCAGCAACCTAGATTTGGTTCAGTCTCTTTTGGAGGAAACAAAGCTGTGATAATCCAGTGGCTTCTGCCAAGGGGCAGGATTTGGGGGAGAAAGGAAGGAGAGATTTAGCAACTGCTGCCTTAAATTGCATCTCGTGGAAGTTCTGCTCTCTGCTTTCTCCAGGGTTCAGGACACCATGGGGACAGGGTGATGGCTTGGACACACCTGGATGGTGGCCAGGTCTCACCTCTGGCTTTCCCACTCCCTTATCCAAGTGCTGCTCTGGGTGCAGAAGACACCACCAGGGACCCACGAGCAGGGAGGAGGGAGTCACAGCCGTGACGCTGTTATTACTGTCATTTTTTCCAGCAGAACACGGAGAACAGAGGCTACCAGGCACAAACCTGAGCTCTGGAGGGAGAAGAACAACACATACCAACACTAGCCCCAACACTGCTCCGCCAGGCACCTGGACAGGAGATCAAACCAGGCTCTTCTCCCCTCATGGACCTTCATTCCCTGGTTTGCAGGAAAACCAAGCGCTTGATTTTCCCGCTGTTTCGTGCCCCTGGAGGTTTGTTTTCTGACTTGCTCCTCCAAGGCTCAGGCAGCAAGAAGTTGCTCTGCATTATCACGGTGCTTTCTGCAAATGCTTAACCTTGATTTCAGCCCGTGCTGCCCCACGTCACCTTCTCTGCAAGGTCAAAAACCAAATCAACCTCCAAAGAGAGGCATGAAAAAAAAGTCTGTGCTGCTCCCGGAGCCCTGGGAGACGCAAAGACCTGGGCTCCAGCTCTTGGAATGGAATTGGTTTGGGCCAATTTCATCTTGGAACAAAGAGATTGGACAAAATAGAAGGAAAGAAGAACATTTTGGGGGGTGCAGGGGCATGGGGTGAGCTTGTTCCTGCTACAGACAGGCCAGGATTGCTGGCTCTGCAGGGGAGCAGGAGCTGTGGTGGGCGATGTGGACGCTGCAGACCCCATCTTCCCAAAAAACTTCCACAGGGATGGGCAGAAACCTCCCCTAAGCTCTTCTAGGAGGTCTCCTTCCCCATTCCCAAGCTCGAGGCCATGCAGGGGAGTTAGAGTGGCTCCTCGTCCTGGCCCTGCTGGACAGAGTGACAAGAGAGGGCACTGGGCTGAATCACCAAGAAAAGCCTGACAGCAAAAGCCAAAATAAAACCTGTCGTAGGCAAAGCTGCCCTGAGACACCAGGGCAGCAGCACAAGACCCCAGCTGGCCCTGTCACCTCACCTGTGCTTTGGGGAGTGTTTGGGGCTGTCTGGGGACACGGAGGCCCCCCGTAACTGAAGAGCTGCTGGAAAGAGTCCAGGGCAGAGCCACCGAGATGCTGGAGGGAGTGGAACATCCTGATGAGGAAAGGCTGAGGGAGCTGGGTCTCTTGAGCTTGGAGGAGACCGAGGGGCGACCTCATCCGTGTTCACAAATATGTTCAGGGTGATGGGAGGTGATCTTCTCCCTGTGCTGGCACTGGTGAGGCTGCACCTCCAGCACTCTCTGCAGTTTTGGGCCCCTCAACTATGGAAAGGACCACAAGCAGTAGCTCAGTGATGGTGACTGAATGTGTCCAGAGAAATGGGCAGTGAAGGTGACAAAGGGTTTGGAGCAGGTGTCTCCTTAGGAGGAGCAGCTGAGGGAGCTGGGGTTGTTCAGCCTGGAGAAAAGAAGGCTGAGGGGAGACCTTCTTGCTTTCTACAACTCCCTGAAAGGAGATTTGAGGGCAGCAAATGTAACACCCATCTATGAGAAAGGCAAAAAGGAGGACCTGGGAAACTGTTGACCTGTCAGTCTGACCTCAGTACCAGGAAAGGTCACGGAGCAGATCATCTTGAGTGTCATTAGAAGACTTCTAGAGGAAAACCAGGGGATCAGGCCCTGTCAGCAGGGGTTTATGAAAGGCAGGTCCTGCCTGACGAACCTGATCTCCTTTTATAACCTGTTCACCTGACTACTGGATGAGGGAAAGGCTGTGGATATGGTCTATCTGGACCTCCAAAAAGCATTTGACACGGTTCCCCACAGAACTCTCACTAAAAACCTGGCTGCTCGTGGCCTGGATGAGCAAACGATCTGTTGGACCAAGCACTGGCTGGACAGTTGGACCCAAAGAGTGGTGGTCACTGGAGTCCAATCCAGCTGGGGACGGTCACAAGGGTGTTCCTCAGGGCTCAGTGTGGGGACCGTTCTGTTTAACATCTTTATGGATGATCTTGATAAGGACTTAGGGTGTATTATCAGTGCGTTTGCAGATGACACCAAGCTGGGCAGGAGTGTTGATCTGCACGAGGACAGGGAGGCTCTGCAGAGAGACCTGGATAGATGAGATTGTTGGGCTGATGTTCATGGTCTGGGCTTCCACAAGGCCAAGTGCTGGGCCCTGCACTTGGGCCACAACAACCCCAGGCAACGCTCCAGGCTTGGGGAAGTGTGGCTGGAAAGGGTCTGGCAGGAAAGGACCTGGGGGTTCTCATCAAATATGAGGCAGTGTGTGCCCAGGTGGCCAGGAAAGACCCTGGCACCCTGAAATGGGATATTAGAGATATTAGAAATGGTGTGGCCAGCAGCAGCAGAGAGGGGATTGTCCCCCTGTGCTCAGCCCTGGTGAGGCCACACCTGGAGTGTTGTGCCCAGTTTGGGGCACCTCAATTCCAGAGAGATCTCGAGGTGCTGGAGCGAGGGCAGAGGAGGGCAGGGAAGCTGGGGAAGGGCCTGGGGAATCCATCTGGTGCAGAAGGCTTGAAGGAGCTGGGGGTGTTTAGTGTGAGGAAGAGGAGGCTGAGGGGAGACCTCATCAGTCTCTACAACCACCTGGAAGGTGATTGCAGAGAGGCTGGTGCTGGTCCCTTCTCACGGGTGAGTAGGGACAGAACAAGAGGGAAGGGCTTCAAGCTGCACCAGGGCAGGGTCAGACTGGACATCAGGAAAAACTTCTTCACAGCAAGAGTGGCCAGAGACTGGGACAGGCTGCCCAGGGAGGTGGTGGAGTCACCATCCCTGGGTGTGGAGATGGTTGAGGGGAGAACTTTGTAGAGCAGGGCTGAGGGTTGGACTGGGCGATCCCAAGGGGCTTTTCCAGCCTGAGTAGTCCTGTGATTCTCTGAGATGGTCAAGAGGTGGGGATCAGGCTGCTCAGGGAAGTCACAAGTGACAGGACAAGAGGGAACAGCCTCGAGCTGTGGCAGGGGAGGCTCAGGCTGGATGTCAGGAAGAATTTCTTCACAGAAAAGTCTCGCCAGGCATCAGTCACCGCCCCGGGGGCGCTTTACGAGTCGCACAGACGCAGCACTGAGCGACAGGGCTGGTTTGAGGGCGGCTGAGCCGTCAGATCAACGGCTGCACTGGACGATTTCGGAGCCTCTTCCCCACCCGCCCCGTCCCGCCTCTCTCGCCCTCTGAGGACCGAGCTTCCCCACCGCCCTCAGCCCGCCCCCTCCGGCAACACCCAATCACCGCTCCCCATCTCCCCGCCTCTCCTCGCCATTCGTCCCCACCCTTGCCAATCACCCCCTCCGCCCCACCCCCGGCGTGACGTTCCCCCGCGGAGAGGAGGGACCCTCCCCGTATCTCCTCTCTGATTGGCCGCCGAGCGGATAGGGCGGGGCAAAGCCCGGGGCGCGGCTTTAAAAGGAGGCCTGGGCGGCGCGGCAGACCCCCCCCGTCCCCAGCCCCGTCGGGTGCGGGCGGGATGGAGCTGAGCTGCGGCGTGGGGGGCAGCGCGGCCGCCCCCCCCGGGGCCCGGGCCCCCTCGTCCCGCCGCCGCCGTCCCCCCGGCAGCGCCCGCGGAGGGCGAGGAGTACGAGAGCCTGCCCAGCGGCGCCTCGCTGGCCACACACATGATGGCCGGGGCGGTGGCGGGCATCATGGAGCACACCGTCATGTACCCGGTGGATTCGGTCAAGGTGGGTGGGGGTGGGAATTTGGGGGGTGGGTGGTGGTGAGGGGGGTGGCTCCCCCGGGACTTGGTGGGTGTGATTTATGGGGGGTGGTGTGTAGGGGTGCAGCGGCGGTGCGGGCAGCTTGGGGGGATGGGGGTGTGCCCGGCGTACCGGGGGGGAGCCGGGGGGTGCGGGGATGTGCTGGGGGTGCGGGGTAGTAGAGGGGAACTGGGGGGTGCACGGGGGTTTGTGCCCCGTGGGTGGGTACACGGGGTGCTGCAGGTGCTGGGGGGTGCGTGTGTAGGGCAGCAGGGGGGGTGCGGGAATGTGCTGGGGTGCGGGGTAGTAGAGGGGTACCGGGGGGTGCGGGGATGTGTTGGGGTGCGAGGTAGTAGAGGGGAACTGGGGGTGCACGGGGGTTTGTGCCCCGTGGGTGGGTACACGGGGTGCTGCAGGTGCTGGGGGGTGCGTGTATGGGGTACCGGGGGGTGCGGGGATGTGCCGGGGGTGCGGGGATGTGTTGGGGTGCGAGGTAGTAGAGGGGAACTGGGGGTGCACGGGGGTTTGTGCCCCGTGGGTGGGTACACGGGGTGCTGCAGGTGCTGGGGGGTGCGTGTATGGGGTACCGGGGGGTGCGGGGATGTGCTGGGGGTGCGGGGTAGTAGAGGGGTACCGGGGGGTGTGGGAGATGCCCGCACGGGGGGTGCACGCGGGAGAGCAGGCGTGGGGTGCTGGGGGGTGCAGGGGTGTGGAGAAGCCTTGCCAAGGGAGTGTTGGTGGTGCAAGCGGAGCCCAGTGTTCATGGGGTGTCGGGGTGCAAGGATGGGGGGGGGGGGGGGGGTAGGTGTGCGGTGTTGGGGTGCACGGGACTCCCCGGCTGGGGGAGTGTTGATTTTTTGGGGAGGGAGCTGAGTTGTCCCAGGTTGTTGTGGAGCTGTGCAGGGAGGTCGTGTCAGGAGCTGGGGGGCTGTGCTGTGGGGAGGCCCCCGGGGTAGCCTGAGGTTTCCGATGGGAGCTGGAGCTGAACACGCACCCACCCACCCTGGACCCTTCCCCACAGCCCCCTCGGGTGCTGCCCAGCTTGGCACAACCCGTGGTGCAAAGGTGTGCCCGGGGCCTCGCTGCTCCTGCAGGCCAAGTCCTTGTGCTGCTGGAGAAGCAGCTCCCTCCACACCCACCCCCCCCCAGGGCAGCTTTTCCCTCCTGTAGGGTTGGAATTCCCAGCCCAGGAGAGAGAAAGCTGGTGGGACAGGGATGGTCTGTCCCTCTGCCCACCAGGATGGCTGCAAGGTGGGTGAGCTTGACCTTCAGTGTGGCCCCAGCCCAAAGGGGAGCAGTGGCTTTCCTCAGGGTAGGGGGGGTGTCAAGGGGGTAGCAGATGTGGTCAGGTTTGGATGCTGATGAGCTGCTGGACACTAACGAGCTCTTGGGGCTGTCGAGGGAAGACTCAGCATCACCAATGTGGTAGGAAGCATCATGGAGGGGATTTCCTCCCTCTCCCCTACCAGCACACTGTTCTGGGTGGCTTCAGAAAGAAAACAAGGTTGGGTGGCTTCAAAAAGAGAAAATAAGGTTGGGAAAAGCCAAACAGCCTCAATAATGTCTTGCTGGTGCTGCCAGATCCTCTGTGTTCTCGTCAGGGAAGGCTGCAAGCAGATCATGGAATGGTTTGGGTTGGAAAGGACCTTCAAGATCACCTAGATCCAACCCCTCTGCATGGGCAGGGACACCTCCTACTAGAGCAGATGCTCTAATTTTTCCTCTTTCCACTGCAGGACTCCCTGAGAGAGTAGAGAGAGGAGAGGAAGTGCCCCTGCTTTGAGGCACTGGGAGGTCTTGCCCTCCAAGGAAGTATTATTGGCTTTTTCCCCCCATGCTTTCCTGCTGGGTCTGTGCTTGCTGGAACTGGCTGGTAGGTTTGGGCACTGTGGATTCCTTCCCCCCCCAACCCTGAGGCACAGGGTTTATGCCCACCCTGTTGCCTCCACACTGGTTCCTTCCACAATCATCTGTGGTGTTTTCTGCCAAGTCATGCTGGAGCAGCCTTGTTGTCACTCTGGACTTGAGGGTGTTATTTAAGAGGAGGGGGGGGGTAAAATTAGAGGAAGAAAACGAAAGTCCTGCCCAGTTTCCTGGTAGCAGGAGGTGCTTAATGAGAAGGTAAAAGTGCTGGGCAGTGAATTCCTCGCTTGCTCCGTGGCCAGCAGCAGTGCCCGTGCTGGGAGAGTGCCAAGGTAATGCCTTAAACTGGGAATAATCCCTCTGCAAAGTGCCACAGAGTGTTTGGAAGCAGATAAAATACTCAGGCTGTCGGCTGGTTGCAGGAAAACTCTGGTGGAGCAGGGCCAAGGTCAGCCCGTGTGTCAGGGGCAGCAACAATCCTGAGGTGCTGGGTGCTGGTCCTTCTGGGAAGAGGTGAGAAGTGACCCCCCAAAGGGGCTTTTTCTTTGTGCTGAGGCTTGTGGGAGCATCTGCCTGTCACTTCACCCTGGAAAATGTGCTGCTCTCCTTCAGAACAGCAGCAAAGCTCCTTCCTGGGTTTGACTTTCTGGGATTGGTTGTGACTTGAGCAGAGCCCATGGGGGAGGTTGGAGGCTGTGGATGCTGCAGGAAGAGGTGTTTCAAGCACCTGCCTCACTCATGCTGTAGAGGAACAGTTTTGGTTCCAGTAAGTGATTTTTTTTCTTTTTCTCTGAAAGAGAAACTGAAAATGTGATTCGGGGAATTGTTGGCTTCAGGCACTTGCACAACTCCTGAGGTGAGGAGCTCGGGGCAGGCTGGGATGGGGGGAGACTCAGGACAAGCAGTTAACATGGTGCTCATAGATCTGTGACAGCAGAGAACGTCCCCAGAGGTGCTCTTGGTGCAACATGTGCTGGGATGTGATGAGGGAGGGTGGAAATCTGGGATGCAGGTGGGAATGTGCCTCCTCCCAGAGCCTCTGGCTGTGATTTCCCTGCTGTGACATTGAGCCTTGCTGGTTCCACCTCTGTTTTGCAGCAGTGTTGCTGTTTCTTTAGGGGCAGATGTGTTACAGGTTCTAGTTAGCAACCTGAAGCTGTAGCTGGAGGCTGGTGATGATTAACACTTGCTGTGGGACTTTTCCTTCTCATGTTAAAGATCCCCTTGCAGCTTCTGCTGTAAATACAAGTTGGCCTTCTGCTGTGGTTGTAGGAAGACACTGGCTGGAACTGCAGGTTTAAGTGTGTGCCAGTGGTGTTTCTCAGAGCACTGAGGCTTGTTTTCTTTTGTAGCTGCTGAAAACAGCTGTCCTGGCAAGCCTGGTCTGTCTGCAAATCAATTTGAGAGATCAGCATGTCAAGGACTTCTTATGATGGCAGTAGCAGGGAGTTTCTGGAGGACTCCCCTGGAGCCTCCTCTTGCTTAAGCCCTTTTTCTGCAAGGCTGCTGGAGCTGTTTTCTCCAGGCAGCTGAAGGAGCTGCCTTGAGGATGTGAAGAACAGCTCTTGTCAGCTAGGAACTAATTGTTGGTGTGAGACAATTTGCTGAGGAGCTGGAGGTGTGCCAGGCTTGAACCTCCCTTCCTTGCCCTGGGTGGCAGTTACAGTAATGACAAGAAGTCCTTGCTTGAGCTCTAGTTCCATTGCAGTCCTCCATGAAAACCTGAACCAGGCTGGTGCAACAAGATGTCTATAAGTGGATTTTTTTTTTTGCATGGTTCCTAAAGGAATGAGAGGTCCTACTGTAATGGGAACTCCTGGGGTGAAGGCTGGGAGAAACATCTAGCCTACATCTGGGGTGCCTGGAGGGGAGGTGGAGAGGAAGGAGGACAAGTAGGACGAGGTTTGTTGGGAGGGATGGAGCAAGTGTTTTCTTGGTGCCAGCTAGGACAGTCAGCTGTGGGGGACCTGTCTTGTGCAAGGAGACTTTGGAGCTTCCCTGCTCGTAACTAAGGTCTTAAAATCCATGAGTGTGAGGGTGGCAGGGCAGGTGAGCTCCTGTGAGCTGTTTTTATCTCAGCTTTGGGGTTAGGGATGCTTGCCTCAGCTTGGGTTTGGTGGTGGGAGGTTCTGCATCCACCTGCCTGGACACAGGTCCAGGAAGAGCAGTTACTCTTGTTCCAGCTGATGGTGTTGGGGTGGTGGAAGTCATGGCTAACCCATCTGACTGACCCCTGCCTTGGCTGGGGAGCTGTTCTAGCTGGAAAACAGCCTTGGCCAACAACAGAAAAGGGAGTTTGGAGCTTGAGGATGGGTTATGCAGCAGTGAAGCCTTCTCCAGTCAGCAGGGTCTGAGCGAGTTGCTGCAGAAATGCTGCTGATTTTTCTAGTAAAAGCTTTCTGTGTTCTGCCTGTCTGTTGCAGGGAGACCAGGCTGGGTGTCTGTCACATGAATGTGCAGGCTGAACTTTGAGAAAGCATCCTGTGTTCAGAGGAGTGGGGGGTGGGGGGAAAAGGGGGGCAAATTGTGTCTGAGCTTGTTTTTACAGTGGCAGCTCCAATCGGTGACCCTTGGCCAGAATATGCAACAACTGGAGACCTGTTTGTGTTAATTAAACCAATTCTAGATAGAGAAGGACCCTGGGGGTTGCTGTGCTCCTGGCAGCAGGCAGGCTGGGTGCTCCCCTGCCCCAAAAAGCACCCAGAAAATTTTAGGAAAACAACAGGTCACCTGAGCAACCTCAAGCTGTGACATCTGCTGTGGCTTCTTATGCCCAAGCTAAAACCAGGGCTACCAGGTTGTGGTTCTCTGTGCACTCCTGCCTTATGCAATGAGGATTAATTTAAGTAGGTGGAGAAGTATTTCTTGGCTGGTTGAAGAGGGGTGAGGCTCCTGGGGAGCTTGCTGGCTGCAGATAATGTGGCAGGAGCTGGCAGGGGGGAAGGACTGCACCGCTCGCAGCGAATCATCGTCGTTCACACCACAGTGAACTTATCCTGGCTGAAGTGAAGCTGAACCTGTTTTCAGTGCCCTGCCTCTTGCCTTGCTGCAGCCACATGGGAGAGCCTCCTGGGTTGGGATGCTCTGGGCTGTTTGTCCAGTTGGTGTCCACAGACCTGAGGAGGTGGAGAAGCCTGTGGCCGCACTGGTGGGGATGCAAACCTGACATGCTGCCTTCTGTGGGGGCTGCTGTGAGCTTCTGAACCCCCTGGAGTGGCTCAGATGATCCACAGAAAAACATAAATTGCTGTTAATCCGTTCTGGTGTGAAAGCAGGATCCTCAGGGAGGGTGCAGATAATTGGAGGTAGCTCCTCAACACAGCAGCACTTGTTGGGCCCCACACAAGTGAGGAGATGCTGCTGCTGCTGCCTGCTTAAATCATACCTCCTGTTCCCAAGGCATCCCGTGGATAGACTGGGGTAAGATCCAGATGTCCTAGGGTCAGTTCTGGAGGCTGAAGCAATGCCTTCAAGTTCCAACTAGCAGAGAGGAAATAAATGAAGCTCCCAGCTGGATGGGGCCAGCTCAGCAGTGGTGGGTCCTGCAGATTCACATGGAGTTTCTCTGTGGCATCATGAAATCCAGCCCCTCCTGACAGTAATTAAGTGATGTCAGTGAGTTTAATAGGATGCTTTGGATGCCAGAAGTTGGGCTACCTTCAGAAATTCATGGTAGAAAAGCCTGTTGAGGGCTTTTAAACAAAGATCATGGAATGGGTTGAGTTGGAAGGGACCTGAAAGATCATCCGGATCCAACCCCCTGCATGGGCAGGGACACCTCCCACCAGCCCAGGCTGCTCCAAGCCCCATCCAACCTGCCCTTCAACACTGCCAGGGATGGGGCAGCCACAGCTTCCCTGGGCAACCTGGGCCAGGCTCTCACCACCCTCACAGCCAAGAATTCCCTCCTCATCTCCAACCTCCATCTCTCTCTCCCAGTTTTCATCCATCCCCCTTATCCTCTCCCTCCCTGCCCTTGTCTGAAGTCCCTCCCCAGCTTTCCTGGAGCCCCTTCAGGCACTGGAAGCTGCTCTAAGGTCTCCCTGGAGCCTTCTCTTCTCCAGGTTGAAGATGCAGGTGAAACCAGCTGCCTGAAGCAGTGGGTGGCTGCAGGTCCCCAGGGCTGGGTGCTCCCTGAAGAGAGACATGGTCTCCTGCTGGGTGTTCCTTGGCTGGCTGTGCAGGAGAGTGGGGTGGCCCTTCCCTGTCTCACCCTGTTTCTCAACTTACCCTTCTAGGAACCATGTTTCCCAATGGAGGGATTAACCCAGCACCCCAAGGGCCACGAGCAGCCCAGCAACTGCAGGAGGGACGAGCTGGGAGTGTTGTAAGCACGAGGCAATTAAAGACCTAACTGTGTTTCTTCACCCAGCCTTTTGAGCAGCTCCATTAGCTGCATGCCCTGCTCATTCCATGCAGAAACAGGAGCAGAGGTTACACTTCCCTCAGCTGAGCTCTTGCCTGAGCACCCTCAGAACCTTTGGCTGTTGCATTGGGAACCTGGATTTAACCTCCCAGGTCTGGCAGATGCAGCCTGGAGAAACAGTGCCCTGGTGTGGGTGCAACCAGGGACTCAATTCTTGACCTCTCTAATGATCTTGGAGACCTTGTAACTCTTTGACTCGTGCTTGTTGGATGCAAGACAAGTAACTGAGGTCTCTCCTTTGTTGCAGACAAGGATGCAGAGCTTGCAGCCGGACCCCAAGGCCCAGTACAGGAGTGTGTATGAAGCTCTGAAGAAGATTGTCCTTACAGAGGGTTTCTGGAGGCCTTTACGTGGGATTAATGTCACCATGCTGGGGGCTGGCCCTGCCCACGCCATGTACTTTGCCTGCTATGAGAAAATGAAAAAGTCTCTAAGTGATGCCCTCCAGCAGGGAGGAAACAGCCACTTGGCCAATGGTATTTTGGGGTGTGGGGGTTTTTTTTGTTGTTTTTTTTTTTCCCCACAAAAATGAAAAGCTTGCAGGTCACAGCTTGTCCTTGCTTCACACTGAGCCTGGCACGTCCTGCTCCTGGAAGAGCTGCCTGCATCCAGCCTGCTCCTGTAAATATCCATATGGGAGGGGGGAGGCAAGGTGAAGATGTAGGTTTGCAGATCTTAACCCACTTTGGGAGTGCTGGAGAAGCAGGGGGAGGTCAGGCAGGTGTGGCACTTACCCTTTCATTGAGGGCTTCGTGCTGGTCACCTTGCTCCTCTGAAACCTCTGCCCTGTCTGCTTGGTGGCTCTCTCTTCCAGAGGGTTGGGCTGGTTGGCAACAGGACAAAGAAGCCCTTCTTGGGTTGGCACCCTGGTGGCACAGTTGGAGCAGCTTCCAAAGCCTGAGTCTGATCTACATTTCTGCTCTGCTCTTGCATTTCTGGCAGAAGGGATCAATGCAGTGGACAAGGGGTGTTGAGATGCAGGCTGCTGGGGGCTTTATGCATCTTTCTGGTGTGGTTGAAGGCATCACCTCAACCTTTTGAGGCCTGAAGTACAGGTTGTTCCACATGTCTCCCTTGGAGAAGGAGGCAGTGTGTCCTCTGTGTGCTCACAGGCTTTGTCAAAAGAATTTGCTCCTCTACCAGGAAGGCTTTTAGGCCCAGGGGGTGTGTGTAGAAGACATTGGTTCCTGGTCCTGGACATCAGAAAGGTCTTCTATACCCTCAGCTGAGTTGGTTGAGTCAAGTGACTGCCACGGCAGGAGTCTGGCAGTCACTTGACTCAACCAATTCAGCTGAGGGTATGGAAGACCTTTCTGCCTTGCTGCTTTTTGGCTAGTTTTGTGCTTTCTGGGGTGGCCTTTCAAGTAGCTACAGGCTCCAAGTGCCCGTGGGAAACCGAAGCGCCGCCTTAATGAGAAATGACCCAAAGTCATTTGGGCAGGAGGGAATTGGAGGTGGAAACCTACATCAAAGGAGAAGGTGTGGCTCAAGAGGCCCATCCTTGAGCCAACTGCAGAATGCTTAATGGCTGGCTGGTTGTGGAGTCTGTGCAATTAGTGTTTAAAACTAGACTGAGTAAAGGGATAAAAATGTTTCATTAGGGATGCGCTGAACTGGTTCTAAGTGGTGCAGGCTGAGGGAAGCCACTGGTTCTGCACAGTCAGAACCTTGTGAGGTGGTGTAGGGAATAGCAAAGGTGAGGGCTGTGATCCTGGGAAGCAGATCTTGGTTTCTCCCAAGGATGGGTTTTTCCCTCCCCTGGCCACGAGCCACGTTGTTGGGTGCTTCCTTGGACTTGCTGTGGAACTGGACTGGGGTCCCCAGGCAGGAGTACGTGGGTGCTGGGTGGGCTGCTGAAGGATTGGGTGCTGCCTCCTCCATGGCAGCGCCCCAAAAAACCCCTCTGCCCTCCTGATTTATTTTAAAGAATGCTTTTGTGTCTTGCAGGTGTAGCTGGGAGTGTGGCCACGCTGCTCCACGATGCCGTGATGAATCCTGCTGAAGGTAACGCCCGGGGCTGTTGGGAGGTGCTGCACCCTCTGCTTTGCACCCTTTGCTTTAGTGACTCTGCCCAGCATTTATTGCCTTCAGGCCAGTGTGAAGGGAGAAACTCTACCTGGTTCTTCTCCCGTGCTTGCCAAGGGCTTGCAGAGCACATGCCTGGTTGTGACTTCCCAGGAAAGCTGGTGTCACCTTTCCCAACGTGATGCCGTTCCTGCTCCACTGGTGCCTCCTTATTGAGGGGGTGGTTTTTCTGAAGCTTTGGGCTCCTCAAAGCTTAGAGGGCTCAGTTGTGGTGTTAGACAAGTGCAGCAGCCCTGGTGTGGCCTTCCTGGGTAGGTCAAGTCTGGCATGGAATAAAACCTAAGAGTGAAGTGCAGCTAAAATGAAGATGATCAGCTGGGGAACCAGCTGCCCTGGCTTAATGTCCTGTGCTTCTGAATTGGCCTGAAGGCAAGTTTTTCTGAAGGGCAAAAAAGTGTCTCAAAGCCCATTAATCAAGTCCTGATGAAATTAATTCCATTAATTGGCCTTTTGCTTAAGTCAATGGAAGTTGTTCTGTTTCAGTACTTGGGGCTGTTGCACTTCCCAGTGTAAAGAACTGATGGAGAGTTATTTAGTGACCTTTCTGCCCTGGTGTGTGGGTGTCTGCACCCAACATCTGAGGGTCCTTGTCTGCCTTTCTAACTGCAGCAGGCTCCAAAGAGACCTTAGAGCACCTTCCAGTGCCTGAAGGGGCTCCAGGAAAGCTGGGGAGGGACTTGGGACAAGGGCAGGGAGGGATGGGATGAGGGGGATGGATGAAAACTGGGAGAGGGAGGTTGAAGTTGGACATGAGGAGGGAATTCTGGAGTGTGAGGGTGGTGAGATCCTGGCCCAGGCTGCCCAGGGAAGCTGTGGCTGCCCCATCCCTGGCAGTGTTGAAGGGCAGGTTGGATGGGGCTTGGAGCAGCCTGGGCTGGTGGGAGGTGTCCCTGCCCATGCAGGGGGTGGGACTGTATGACCTTTGAAGGTCCTTTCCAACCCATTCTATGATTATGTGATAATAATTCCCTTATTAAGCGTGGGGAGAAGAGTGTGCCCATGGAGAGCTGTTGAACCAGGGCTGCCTTGCTTCCATCCCTGTTGGTGTAGAGTTTTTTTTGGGAGAAGCAGAAGACTTGGACAACCTGCTGGTGAAAGCCTGCCCGTAAGGAGCTCACCTCTGCAGTAGGGCCTGGTTTGTGTCACAGCAGTTTGGACTTGAAGTGGAGGTTGGGTCTGGCTGGTTGGGGCTTGGAGCATGGTTTACCCTGGGTGTTGGGATGCCCAAGACCCATCTGCCTTGACCTAATAAGTGGTTCTCTCCCCATGCCTGTCCTGCCTGGACCAGTGGTGAAGCAGCGGATGCAGATGTTCAACTCGCCCTACAAGTCCGTCCTGGCCTGCATGAGGACAGTGCAGAGGACAGAGGGCTTTGGTGCCTTCTACCGCAGCTACACCACCCAGCTCACCATGAACATCCCCTTCCAGGCCATCCACTTCATCACCTACGAGTTCATGCAGGAGCAGATCAACCCACGCCGTGACTACAACCCCCGTTCCCACGTCGTGTCCGGCGCCGTCGCGGGGGCCGTGGCCGCTGCTGCCACCACCCCCCTGGATGTCTGCAAGACCCTCCTCAACACCCAGGAGAACATGGCCTTGAGCTCGGTGAACATCAGTGGGCATCTCTCGGGCATGGTGAATGCCTTCAAGACTGTCTACCAGCTTGGGGGGGTGTCAGGGTATTTCAGAGGGGTGCAGGCACGTGTCATCTACCAGATGCCCTCAACAGCCATCGCCTGGTCGGTCTATGAGTTCTTCAAGTACTTCCTCACCAAGCACAAGCTGGAAAAAAGAACATCTTTGTGAAGGACTTGGAGAGGGTGACCACGAGCCTCCTGTGTCCCCTCTGTCCACGTGCCAGCTCCAGGAACATCCCAGGTTTCTGGTGGCCTCGCAGCTGACGTCCCTCCCTAGGGAAGGAGGGATTCAAGTGCTCCTCAGTCACCCTCTGCCCCCTTCCCTTGCTTAAACAGTGACATAGTTTATAAAAGACTTACAATAATATATTTAATAACTTTATTTTGGAGAAGTGAAATTGCTAAACTGATATTTTTCTCTGAAGAAGTTGGAAGATGTAGTTTACTCCTCCCCAAGGCTTAGGTTAAACAGCCTAAGCTGGGGTTGTTTTTTTTACAGCAAAGAAACAAAAGATCCTGTCACAGAAGTTACTTTTTTAATATAAATATAAAATAGATGGATAATGTTTATCCTTTTATTTTTCTATGTAGGCATTTGGTTTGTTTTTTAAGTACCATGACAGCTAGATGCTGAGCTGTTGAAAAAGGGCTAAATTCTTCCATCCTGTGTAAGGAAGACACAAAAGCATTTATTTTTATAGCCAGGTTGGCTTTAATTATTAGCATTTAACCCCCAAATTGTGGCCTGGGTTCTCCTGGGGATGTCCAGGTACTTGGGAGCCCCTTGAGATGTGCTGAGATGGAAGAGAAGGAGTGGGGACACCACTTTGGGAGGCTGTAGGACACCAAGGAGGGCACCCAGCTTGCTTTTTTGGGGGGGAAATGATCAGTTTTATTTTTTTTTTACAAGGAGATTTTAAAACCAAAATGTAGATTTTAAAGACTAGTATTTTGGGGTTTGCAAACACTTCTTTTTTTTTTTTTAAAGGTACATTTTTATGGTGTGTGATAGCTGAACAGCCTTCATCCTCCCTTAATTTATTCCTGTTTTCTTTCTCACTGAAGCTCTGCTCCTTGCAGGAGTGACCATGCCCATCAGCTGGGGTGGCAGTGGGGGGCACAGAGCTGCTGTGTCCCCAGGGTGGGACCTGGAACTTCTGTTTACAGACCATCTGTGGAGTCACAAAGGTCCCATCCAGGCAGCACCAACCCAGCAGTGAAGACCCTGGGCAACTTCTCTGCAGCACCAAAGCCACGTGCTGGGACAATAACCTGCTCATCCCTGGTGGGGAGGAGAATAAACCAAACCCCAACCTGGAGAAGCTCCTGGTGCCATGGGTTTGGTTTAGCTGCTGAGCTTTCTGGTGGCCTGGGGAGGGCTGGCAGAGCAAGGCCTCCTCTTGGGAATGGCTCTTCCAAACCCAAATGCATCCTTTAGCCAGGTACTTGGGTGATCAGTAGCTAATGAGGGGCCTGGATCTGTTCATAGAAGTCCCAGGACACCAGCTGGTTCATCTCCATCCTCCCTGGAGCTTGTCCTGCCAGCAGCAGCTTGATGGCTCCAGCTGGTGGAGATGGGCTTGTTGGCACTGGAGGGGGTGACTGCCATGGCTGGCAATGTCCCTGTGGTGCCACCAAGCAGAGCTAATCCTTTTCCTCCCTTCCTTGGAGAAGGGAAATCCAAGAGCACCTCTGGGGGTGCTGCACGTGCCTTCTTGAACCTTAACCTTGCACCACTGGAGGTGGTGAAGCTGAGCTTCTTGATGCCTTTTGTTGTCCCTTCAGCTGAATGAATCACTGTGTCAAATGTGTCTTCAGGTGTCAAAAGTTGTGAGCTTGAGGCCTCTGCTCTGGGTGGTGCAGCTGGGGGGAAAAAAAAAGCCCTTGGAACTCTCCCTGCTCGTGGAGATCCTCAGGGCTGGAGGTCTTTGAGCCATGGGTGGCTTTTGATTGACTGGAGAAACTGGAGAGTCTCCTCCAGGAGCCAGAACTGCACAAAATCTTTCCATCACAGGTGGGCACGAACACTTAAGATGAAAATATTGGGTCACTTTAATATGAAAAAAGAGGGAAACTGTAGCAGGTGGAGAGAGGTGACAGCTGCCAGTGTGACCTGGCCAGCTTGGGAAGTGGTCCCCAGTGTGTCATCCTCTTCCTCTGGTCACTTAGCTTTAATGTTTCTGCCTTCTGGATTTACCCCAGGTGTCTGATCAAACCAGAACTCCCACTCTGCAACTGGGAACGTGCCCAGTTGGTGGAATTATTGCAGGGATCTCCTGTGTCTTACAAGTTTCCTGCTGGGGATGGTGCTGGGTCCCCAGGTGGAAGCCCCTTCACCAAAGCTCCTTGTCTCTTCTGGCTTTGCAGTTGGGAAGTTGGAATTTAACCTGGGATGTGAAACATTTTCTGCTGCTTTGTCTGCACCAAACGCACATATAATGGAAGGGGGAGGATGAGTAAATTTTTGCAGTTCCTATTTTTAAATAGCTGTATATTTTGTTGGTTTGGCCTGCCTTGGAATTTGGTGTCGTTTTCCTCCAATGTATATTTAACACTGCAGGAGTTGGTTTGTGAAATGCTGCTACAGTTGTATCACTGGAGCTCGAGGAAATAAAGTTGTTCTGATTTATTTGGGGCTTTTTGGTCCTTTTTAGGCTCGTGTTGGTGGTTTGTCTTAGCTGGGTAGCTGGCCACCGAGGCTGGATCTTTGGAGAGATGGTGCCTTCTAGTGTTGCCTCAGCACTTGGCAGGCTCTTGAGGCAGGGAAAGCCCTTCCTGCTCACAAAAACCAGCCTCCTGGGAGGGGTTTTGCAGCTTGGCAGGAGCTGGTGTCTGTGTCCTGGCCTCACGCTCCTCTAGGAGCCGCTGGAGGGTTTGGAAGCACCATCCTCTTGGCCAGGACTTGCCTCTGGAGCTAACAAAGCAAAGCCACGGGTTGGGGCTTGGTCCAGTAGCAAAGCAAATTCCCCAGACTGGGATTTCTTCCCCCATGCCCAGGGGAAGCTGCTCGTGCTGAGGTTTCCATCCTATTTGCTGCACAACTTGAAGACCCCAGGAGAAGTTCAGGAGCCACAGGCTTTGCCAACACTTGGATGTGCAGGAGCAGAAGGAATTCCTCACCTCTCCCTGGGGTTGGTTTTTCTTTTTTTGGGGGGGGGCTAAAGTTTGCTCCCAAGCCCACCCTCCCTTATTTGTAATGTTCCCAACCCTGGCAGGAGGAGCTGGGATTTTTTCAGCTCCATTTCACCACGAAGAAACCCAGCAGAGCTCAGGTGGTCCTAGCACAAAACCCCCTTTCATCTCTCCAAGCCCCTCTGATTTAAAACCACCCTGGAATTCCTGGGTGTAAATCTCCAGCCTTAAAAAAATCTTGGAGCTGAAGGATTATTTTGGGGAGCAGCCAAAGTTTGGAAGGAGGAGACCATTTTGGGTAGGGAAGAGCAAGTTTGGAGCAGATGCTGAGCCCAGGGAGACAGGAGGAGCTGGTTTCAGCCTCTTCCCAGCGCAGCAAGGAAAAGATGCACCTAAAAATCCTGAAAATGGCCTTTTTTTGGGGGGGTACAGGCAGGGAGCAGCTCTGCCCCAGCCCCTCAGTGGGAATCATAATGCTAATGACAGGGTTTAGCAGCAAACAGGTCCCTGGGGAGGGATGGGGGGGGGTCTGGGCTGGGAGCAGCATCTTCCACCCCGAAGGAAAAAGGACTTTCCTTGCCCAGCTCTTCCATCCTTTCTCTTTTTTCCTTGTCTCTTACTGATCTTCCTTGCAATAAATCCAGGAGGTGCGAGGCCCTGGGGTGGAGAAGAGGCTGTTGATGGGTTTGAGAGACAAGATCAAAAGATAAAAAGGGCTATTTATGCTCAGCAAGATGTTTTTGACAGGTTTCTATTTCTGTTTGCTTCCTAGAGTCAATATTTAATCCCCTCCTTCCCCCTGGGCAGTCAATGTGTGTAGGCCTGGAAGGTGAGAGGTGGAACATCCCTCTGAAACACTAAATGCTGGGGTGGTTTCTTTTAATGAAGGCTGGTGAGGACCCCAAGTTTCTCTATTATAGTCACCTTCCAGCTCCTCCTCATCCTCTCATTCTTTGGCCATCTTTGGAGGACCTGGATCAGGCTGTGCTGCCCAGTCTCCAGTGCCTCCAGCTAATGGGGTGAGTTATGTGCAGCCCTCAGCTTCTGGGCCACCAGGATGAGGTCCTTTGTCCCTTCTGCCACGGGTCAAAGGAAGCAGAAGATGGGAAATCAAAGGCTCAATGAGGCCAAGTGCAAAGTTCTGCAGCTGGGTCAGGGCAATCCCAAGCACAACTCCAGGCTGGGTGGAGAAGGGATTGAAAACAGTCCAGAGGAGAAGGACTTGGGGGTGGTGGGTGGTGAGAAGCTCAGTGTGAGCCAGCACTGTGTTCTGGAGCCCAGAAACCAACCCTGTCCTGGGCTGTGTCACCAGCAGCTTGGCCAGCAAGGCCAGGGAGGGGATTGTCCCCTCTGCTCTCATGAGACCCATCTGGAGTAACTGTGTCCACTTCTGGACATAAGAACATCAGAATATGGAGCAGCGTTGGAGCCAGGCTGGGAGAGTTGGGGTGTTCAGCCTGGAGAAGAGAAGGCTCCAAAGAGACCTGAGAGCACCTTCCAGTGCCTGAAGGGGCTCCAGGAAAGCTGGGGAGGGGCTTGGGACAAGGGCAGGGAGGGATGGGATGAGGGGGATGGATGAAAACTGGGAGAGGGAGATGGAGGTTGGAGATGAGGAGGGAATTCTTGGCTGTGAGGGTGGTGAGAGCCTGGCCCAGGTTGCCCAGGGAAGCTGTGGCTGCCCCATCCCTGGCAGTGTTGAAGGGCAGGTTGGATGGGGCTTGGAGCAGCCTGGGCTGGTGGGAGGTGTCCCTGCCCATGCAGGGGGTTGGAACTAGATGATCTTTCAGGTCCCTTCCAAACAAGTCCCTGGCTCTATGAAATGCCCCCGATATGTGCCTGTTACGGGAGGGAAGGTTGGTGGTTCCAGGGGACACAAATTCCACAACTCAACTTGCAGCTGAATTGCTGGTAACACCTATTCCTGCCCATCCACATCTCCTGTGCTAAACCCAGGGGGACTAAGGCATTTTTACCTCTGAACTTCTCAAAGCTCTTAATTAAATCTACAGAAACAAAGGAAAAAACACCCCAAAAACCACTACAAACCCATGGAAAGAGACCATGTGCCCTTGCAAGATGCCCTGGGAGAAGCTTCCTAACCTGCCTGAGAAGGAGATGTGGCTTCAGCCCTTGGGCCCTGACAACCTGAGGACTTCAGGCTGCTCTTCCTGGTGAGTAATTCCAATTTTTCTTATGTTTCCTCCAGTTTTGGTTGGCCTAAATGTTGCCTGACTTCATCACCTGCTGATCTTGTGCCACGTCCTCCTGCTGCTGTGAATAAGAATGGAAAATCAGGCTGAATTTGGAGGGCAGGGGATGGTTTTCCTTGGATGGAGGGGCAGGTTGAGATGACCAGAAAGGCTGAAGGACCTCTGCAAAAGCCCACGTTGATGGATATCTCTTCTGCTTTAAACCTCTGGCATCTGCCTGGCTTTTTGGTGGCTGTGAAGTGGGAATGGGGAGTCCTTGGAGCTGAGCTGGAGGAGACACATCCATGGGGTACTGAGAGCCACAGTGGGAAATACTGGAGCCAGCAAAGCCCAAGGACATTGTCCTGGCTCCTCCATCACCTCCAGACTTTCAGGGTGGCTCCTCAGGAGGAGGAATGAGCTGCTGGAGGTGCCACCCGTGGGCAAGTGGCACTTGCCAAGAGATGTCCCCATCCCTCTGGGCTGGGTGGTGTTATGTCCTGGGAAAGCATCCCAATTTCTGATGGACACTAATGGCTCCTTTGGAACCTGAGCAGATTATTGTGTAAAGAACTTCTGAAGGGTTGGGTTTTTTTGGTGTTTGTTTGGGGTTTCTTTAATCTTCTTATTTATCTTCTGATTTATCTGGGGGATCATTGCAACTCCACTCCAAGTGGTGGGTCTTCACTTGGTCACTTCTTGGGCTCTTGGGCAGCAAAGAAATTCCCTGGGGGGAATAATAATGATAAAAAAAAAAAAGCCTGGCAGACTTCCCAGCTGATCTTTTCCCTTGGGATCTGCACAAGAGAGGCAGAAGGAAGGGGTGGGAATTCAACAGCAACATCAACAAAACCCTGGAGGGTGGAAGGAGCACCTGGAGCCTCTGTGGGATGCCAGGGGACAAATGGGACGGTGATGGTCACATCTCTGGGGGCTGCCACCTTCAGGCAGAGTTGTTGGGGACAGTGGTGGGTGCCCCCTGCCCCAGGGGCCACAGGTTTTCTTCTCCCCTGCTCTGCCAAAGCCCCGACGTTGGGGTTTTTCTTGAAGTCATTTGATTAATCCAGGATCTGGGCTGTGTTTGTTCACCGTATATGATGATTATCTTTTGTTGCTCTTCAAATATTGTTCCTGCTAGAAAAGGGTAATGAACATAAAGGCAAATATCTCACCTTTTCCCTCTTGAAATTTCATTAAGCTGCCTGTTTACCTTGGGTGACAAGATGCAGCCCACGGAGAGAAAGGTTTTCCGGCCACACCTCACCCCACTATCTTATTCTGCCACAATTGTCCACAGAGGGAAGGAAAAAAACCCAACACGTTTGTATTTATTTCTCCACAAGAGTTAATTCCTTTTGGAAGCCAAGAGATCCGTTTGTACAACAGGTAAGTGCTTTGGCCACCGGGCTCTGCAGGTGGAAACCTCTGGTGGAGCATTTCAGCAGGGCCAAGGCCTGGCTTTGGGGGGAGCTGAAGGTAATTCCAGCCCTAAGAATTCCCAGTTTTGGGCCATGAGCCCCTCGCTCCTGGAGTGGAGCAGCTTCCCTACCCCCCCCAAGCACCCCATTTCCCCAAGCAGCAGCCCCCTCTTTGCTTCCCTTGCAGCCTGTTCTGCTGCCAGCACAGACCCCCCAATATTAGTCATGTTTTTTTGGGGGAAAGAACCAGGCTTTGCTTCTGTTTTCTCCTTCATCTGCTACAATTTTGCCCAGAAAAAAACCCCTTTTTTTAAATTTTGCTGTTGCCTGAAGGAAACTGATCCCTCCCAAAGCTGCTTTGAGGTGCAGATCCACAACAACCAGTACAGCCCAGTCACCACCACTGGTCAGTCAGATCCTCCAGGTACCTTCAGCACCTGCATTTCCAATTCCCTCTTCTTTTATTTGCTTTAAAGCTTTGCCCCTCATGAGGTTTTTAGCAAGTGGTACCAGAAGTGTGTGGCCATCAGTGCCCCAGGGGCTGCTTTGCAGAGGAGATGAACAGTCTCCTGGTGAAAGAGAGTGTGGTAGATAAATACTGCAGTAATTCCTCCTTTCACCAGTGCAAACAGAGGATGAGGAGGAGGGTTGATGTGCCCTCAACACCCAGCAAACAGCTGCTCGACAAGGAGGGGTGAAATGTTGGTCATTTGCTGAATAATGTCCAGGGGTTGTTGGGCTTGGGAATGGGGAAACCTGGGGGAAAGCTGTGGGGAGCAAAGAGAGCAAAATCTGGGTGAAAACTGAGCAGGTCTTGGTGTCAGAAATGAAATGAGTTTGTTGGGCCTTCTTCTGAAGCCTGAGAGCTCCAGCCCTTGGTTTAGATGATGTCCTCTCCTATAAAGACAGGCTGGGAGAGTTGGGGTGTTCAGCCTGGAGAAGAGAAGGCTCCAGGGAGACCTTAGAGCACCTTCCAGTGCCTGAAGGGGCTCCAGGAAAGCTGGGGAGGGGCTTGGGACAAGGGCAGGGAGGGATGGGATGAGGGGGATGGATGAAAACTGGGAGAGGGAGATGGAGGTTGGAGATGAGGAGGGAATTCTTGGCTGGGAGGGTGGTGAGAGCCTGGCCCAGGTTGCCCAGGGAAGCTGTGGCTGCCCCATCCCTGGCAGTGTTGAAGGGCAGGTTGGATGGGGCTTGGAGCAGCCTGGGCTGGTGGGAGGTGTCCCTGCCCATGCAGGGGGTTGGATCTGGCTGATCTTCAAGGTCCCTTCCCACCCAAACCATTCTATGATTCTACAACCATGGACACTGGCCTGGGAGCTGAGCCCTCTGCATCCCCCACCTCAGCCATGATGGTTCCCAGCAGCAAACAACCCCAAGAAGATCCTGGCAGAGCTCCCAGTCTAGAAAAAAGGAATAATATTATCCAGCTGGTACAGAGGGAGCCCATGTCCTGCTTGCCCCAGACCTGCCTGAGGGTGGGAAACATCTGCTCAGATCCGAGGGGAACATCTGGAGATGCCAGCAGCCCCTGGGGCTGCTCTCTCCCCTGACACCTCAGGCTGGGGATGGAGCTTTTCCCTGGCTCCAGCCGAGCTGCTGGGATGATGTTTGTGAAGCAGAGGGCCACCCTCCTGTGAGGAAGTGGCTGTGGCTGTGGGGGTTGCTCCATCCTGTGTAAATCCTGCAAATCTCCAGCCCGGCCAGTCGCTTCCATCCCCCATGAGAAAGTGGCTCCAACAGAATCATTCCTTCAGCCAGAGCTCAGCGGGGACGTTCTCCCAGTGAACCCAACCAGTTGTTCTCCGGGGAGTGGTGAGGAGCCCTGGGTGCTCCCACCCAAGCTGTGTTTGCAGAGGGACTTGTGCTAATCCCTTTGCTTTCCGGCGCGGGCAGGACCCCGCTGCTCCCTGGTCTGGCTGAGTGTGGAAAAATACCACGGGAGGTTCTGCTGGGGAGCTGGAAGCCCTGCTGCCACCTCCCCGGGGTGACACGGGGTCCCTTGCTCCTTCTTGGCACTGATCCAGCCTGGGGGAGATGCAAACTCTTAGGCCCAGGGGGTGTAAAATCCACCTGCCTTGGAAACTCGAGTCTTCCAAGCTGGGACTAGACACGTTGGATGAGATGATGGATCAGAGGTGTCTCTTCCAACCTGGCATTCCCTGATGATCTCCCTGGGAGGTTCAGCCAGGGCCTGGCAGGGATGTGCATGGACCAGGGGAGACTGGCCTCTCCCTCGGGTGACACCCCCTCCAGGCTGGATAAAACCCACCTTTCCTGCAAATCCGGGTGCCCTAGAAGGCACCGGCTGGAAAGCAGAGTTGGGGGAGATGCTGCATGGCTGGACCTCTTGGAAACTCAAGCCCTGGGGCTGGAAAAAGCCCGAAGAGAAAAGCTCTGCAGAGATCCCTCCTGCCCCAGCCCTGCTGGGTGGGAATGTCCCTCCAGAGCCTCCCTGATGGCCTTGCTGTCCCTGCCAGCTCCCCCGGGCAGGGCTCTGGGGGCAGAGCTGCTTCATTTTTTTTTCCCCAAGACTGGAATGTTTCAGCCCCAAACCCACCCCGAGATGCTTTGCTCCCAGCTCCTTTTCCTGTACAAACACTCGCCTGATCTCCCGACTTTCCCTTCTCCCACCAACCCCCCAGGCAGGAGGTTTTGGTAGCACTTCCAGGGCTATTGGCTCTGGATTTCTCTCTCTCTCTCTTTAGCTCTTCCTAATCTCTGGTGCCCAGTCCCTTCCAGAAGAAAGAGGAGGAACGTGCCTTGGATTTCTGGGAGTTTCCCATGGGAATGCCAGTCTGTGCTTTGCTACAGCTCCAAAGCCCTTTTCGGGGGGGTCTTTTTTTCCCCCCTTTTTTCCCTTCTCTTTCCCTGCCATCTCTCCATCGGGGTGGGAACCTGCCTGGGTGCCCCTCAGCTCCTGCCCTGCTTCCCTGCCCCCCTTTGGCATCATTCCTGCCAGGATGGCTCCCGGGCTGAGGGAAGCACAAGGTGGTCCAGCAGCTGGAGGTGGAGCTGGGGCATAGCCCTGCTCTGGGGCTCTAGCTGGGCTAAGAGAGAGCTGAAATCTTCCTGTGGGTGACAAGAGCATCTAGAATGGGAAGAGTAAATACTGAAAACCCTCGAGGGTTTTGAAGAGCTCGAAACCCTGTGCTTTCCAGCCTGCATTTCCCCTGGGGAACACATCCACGCATCCCAAACCTCTCGTCCTAGAGCCCGTTCCTGAAAAGTTTCCTGCACTTCCCTCCAAAAAAGCATCTTCCCAGTCACTGGGAGGAAACCCCAGTGGGCCCCAGCTGGGCACTGGGGGTGTCCTTCCATTTCCCATCTCCTTTTAACTCCGTGTAGCCAACTTGTTCCCACTGCTTTGCAAACCTCGTGTAGGTCAAGCTGAAGCTTTTTCTTGGCTCCAGCCCCACGAGTTCCTGCCAAGTATGTGGTTTATTGCATGCAAATGTTAGTCAACAGTTACATTATCCAAAGGCAGCCTTCTTTCTTTCTTTCTTTGGGTTTTTGTTTGGTTTTTGTACCCCCCCCCCCAGCTTTAAAGAAATGCTTTGGCACAAACAAGTGTCAATGTTGTGTCAGCATTAGACACCAGTTAATCTTGATGGATCCGTTCCCGGCGGAGCGTGACACTAATTGACAGACACTAATGATGCTTTCTGCTTCTCCTTGGGGACAAACAGGAGTTCTGCTTCGTTGGGGTTGGATTTTCCCCTTTCTGTGTCCATCAAGGGGATATTTGTCACCGGCAGAGCCTGATGTGTCCTTCCCTTGGTGGTGATGAATGCTCGGACGCTGGCGGGTGATTTCGTTATCAACCCTCCAGCCCTTTTGTTTTCCTTTTGTCCTTGTGCTTGGGGGGGGGAAAGAATTAAAAAAAGAAGATAAAACCAGCAGGGAGTCTGTCTTCTGCCCATAAAGAGACCACTCGGGGGGGTGCAGAGGGAGGGCAGAGGTGGTTCTCCAGAGGAGGAGCTGGAGCTGCTGCCTGCATCCCTGCCTGCATCCTGCCCCAGACCCTGCCTTGGCTGATGCCACCTGCCCCAACTCAGCTCTTTTTGCTGCCTGTGCTCCAACTGCAGCTTTTTGAGTCTGGGTTGGGGGCAAGGCAGGTGTTGTGAGCAGGCCTGGTGCAGGGGGAGGAGAGGTGGCCTGGCCAAGAAGGCCAATGGCATCCTGGGGTGCATTAGAAAGGGGGTGGTTAGTAAGTCAAGAGGGGTTCTCCTCCCCCTCTATTCTGCATTGGTGGGGCTGCATCTGGAGTATTGTGTCCAGTTCTGGGCCCCTCAGTTCAAGAAGGACAGGGAACTGCTGGAAAGAGTCCAGCACAGAGCCACAGAGATGATGAAGGGAGTGGAACATCTCCCTGATGAGGAAAGGCTGAGGGAGCTGGGTCTGCTGAGCTTGGAGAAAAGGAGACTGAGGGGTGACCTCATCAATGTTTACAAATATGTAAGGGGTGAGTGTCAGGGAGATGGAGTTAGGCTCTTCTCAGTGATGACCAGTGATAGGACAAGGGGTAATGGGATCAAATTGGAGCACAGGAGGTTCAAGGTGAATATCTGAAAAAATGTTTTTACTGTAAGAGTGAGAGAGCCCTGGGACAGGCTGCCCAGGGAGGTTGTGGAGTCTCCTTCTCTGGAGACATTCAAACCCCCCTGGACACGTTCCTGTGTGATGTGCTCTGGGTGCCCCTGCTCTGGCAGGGAGGTTGGGCTGGGTGATCTTTCCAGGTCCCTTCCAACCCCTGGGATTCTATGATTCTATGATTCTATGAAATGCCACCCAGGTTTGGGAGCTGCTGGTCCCAAGCAGGGCCCTGGAATAGGTTTTTTTCAAGCATTTTTTAAAGCACTGGAATAGTTTGCCCAGGGCAGTGGTGGAGTCACCCCCTGTGGAGGCACTGAAATGGTGGACCTGGTGCTTAGGGCCAGGGTTTAGTGGGGAGGTTGTGGTGGGGGGTCTGAGGCTGGACTGGGTGGGCTTGGCAGTGTCTTCCAGCCAAAGACACCCTGTGATTCTGTGGTTGATCCTGTGACTGATGCTGGGATTGATGCTGGGATTGATTCTGGGATTGATTCTGGGATCTGTGGTTCTGTGGTTGGTTATGTGATTCTGTCATCCTGTGATGGATTCTGTGATTCATTGATTCTGGGATTGATTCTGGGATAGATTCTGGGATAGATTCTGGGATAGATTCTGGGATAGATTCTGGGATAGATTCTGGGATTGATTCTGGGATCTGTGATTCTGTGGTTGATTATGTGGTAGATTCTGTCATCCTGTGATTGATTCTGTGATTGATCCTGTGATTCATTGATTCTGTGACTGATGCTGTGATTGATTCTGGGATTGATTCTGAGATTGATTCTGGGATTGATTCTGGGATCTGTGATTCTGTGGTTGATTATGTGATAGATTCTGTGATTCTATGATTGATTCTATGATTGATTCTGTGATTGATTCTGTGATTGATTCATTGATTCATTGATTCTGTGATGGATTCTGTGATTGATCCTGTGATTCTGTGGTTGATCCTGTGATTCATTGATTCTTTGATGGATTCTGTGATTGATCCTGTGATTCATTGATTCTGTGGTTGATTCTGTGATTGATCCTGTGATTCTGTGGTTGATTCTGTGGTGGATTCTGTGATTCTGTGATTCTATGATTGATTCTGTGATTCATTGATTCTGTGGTTGATTCTGGGATTGATCCTGTGATTGATTCTGTGATTGATCCTGTGATTGATCCTGTGATTCTGTGGTTGATTCTGTGATCCTGTGATAGATTCTGTGACTGATTCTGTGATTGATCCTGTGACATCAGGGCTGCATCTGCAGGAGGATTTTGGCTGCTGAGGATCCAGCACCAACCCCCTCTGCCCAGAGGATCTCCCTGGGATCCCCTTTTGCCACCTCACTGCCTGCTTTGGGTTTTGCTTTTTTTTTTTTTAGATTTTAAAGCAACAGAACTGCAAAGTCCAGCTGGGAGTGCTGGTGTCTCAGCTCCCTTTCCCTTCGGGAGAAGGTGCTGCTGCCAAGAGCAGAGGGGAGGGAATGTGGAGGCTGGGACACAAGGTCGGTCCCTCCCTGCCTCTGCAGCAGGGGGAAACATCCAAGCTGGCAGCTCCCAGCAGGAATTCTTCTTCTTATGGTCCTGCAGAGCCTGGATGGGGCTGGTGTGGTGGCAGGACTGGGAGGCAGGGGCAGAAATCAAAACTGGGACCAGTGCCTGGGGGCGCGACGCTCGGGAGGGTGTTGGGATTGGGCTGGAATGGTGGGAATCCGGGGGGTTTGGGGCTGAAAAGGGGATGTGTCACCTCTGACTTTTGGGAAACAGCCCCTTGTTTGGGGCTGGTTGGGAATGAAATGGGATTAGAGGGTGCTCAGGGCTACCCTGGGAGGGATGGGGCAGCAGAGAGGACAACGTGAAGCCAGAGCCAAGAACCCACAGAGGCAACTTGTTTTTAATAACAACTCTTGTGCTCTTTATTCCAAAGGACAAAGCACATCAGGCCAAAATGGTATATATATATAAAAAAAAATATGTACAAAAACAGGTTTTGCACTGGACTTGCTTTAGACCAGCAAAGTAGGAGTAGCTGAAGCAGCAAGGAGGGGATTTGGCAGGTGGCAAACCAGCAAGAAGTATGAGAGTGAGAAAAAATCAAGTGGTTGTTGTGACACATTTTCCCAAAGAAGAGTGCAGGAAGCTCAGTATCCATCCATTTTGTTTTCAGTTTATATCGGGTTTTTCCAGCCCAGCTCAGCCCTTCCCAGCACAAGGTGCAGGACACCCCGTGGTCCCTGCTCAGGGGCAGCCCCAGGATGGTCAGAGCTGCTGATGCAGGGGATTTAGTGCCAACATCCTGTCTCTGGATGGATTTGAGGAGCACCCCGAGGGGCTGCTTGGGGGTGAGCCCACGGGGTTTTGGCAGGACCCTCCTTCTCCCCCTGGAGATGCCACCAAGAGGGATGTGGAGGCTTGGTTTTGAGGCCATAAAGGGTGTTGTGTTTTTTTTTTCCACCTCCCTCCTCTTGTTCCAAGCAGTGGATAAGCAGAGTGGATAAGCAGCAGAGCTGGGGTTGAAACACTTTGCAACAAGTGCTGGGGAGAGAGGGAAGGCCAGGATGGGCTGGGGAGAGGGGGGGGGGGATAGAAAGCAGTGCCTGAGAGCAGGAGCTGGGAGGAAAATGTTATCTCCAGATATCAAGAGTTGCTTTCAGACCATTAGCCAGCAACTGGGTGCTTTCCAAACTCTTGGATGGCCAGAGAAGCTGAGGATCTGCCTCAGTTTCAGGGTTTCAGTTTGGGTCTTCTGCCCTCCCCCCTCAATCCCACCCCCTCTTCCAGCACCTTCATCTTCCCTGTCAGCTCACAAGGGCTGGATCCACTGGCAAGGAAGATCAGCTTCCAAATCATCTCATGGGATGAGCTCAGCAATTCATTAACACTCTCTAATTGCCCATATTTCCCTGCTGCAGGAGGGAGTGGGACCAACTGGCAGATTTCATTCCCTTCCAGGGAAAACCAGGCACCACAGGAACATTTCTGGAGGTTCACAGGTAAAAAACAAAACCAAAACCTCCCCATGCTTTTGTTTCAGAAGGTTCCACTTCCTCCAGCAGAGCTGTGCTGAGATTTACACCAGCCCAGGGCTGGGTTGGGGGTTTTTTTTTGCCCCTCTTGGAAATCTCATTTATTCCCACAGTTTCCCCCACAAACTTAGTGTTTGGAAGTTGGTGGGGTTTTTTTTTTAAAAAAAGGAGAAATACTAGATTTCTGCTGCCCTGCTAGTGCAAATAGTTGGGTAAAAAAATCACTTGCACAAGGGATCATCCTCTTGCTGCCCCGATGCCTCGGGGATGGGCACAGGGCTGGTTTCCCTGGCAAGGAGGGAGGGCAAGTGGAGTCTTTGAGCTGTTGCTCTTTTCAACAGCCTCTGTGGGAATGTTCAAACCAGCGTCACCACCCGGATATGCAAAACTCATCTGTCACTGGGCCATTGTCCTTGCTCCCCAGGCTGTTCTGGTTTGGCTTCTCAAGGCTGGATCAGCACCCCTTGGCACCTCAGCCAAGGGACAGGTTTGGGTGGGGGATGAGCTGGCCCAGCTCCACCCCAGGCACTCCAGGTTGGTGTTGCTGGTGGCAAAAAGAGGGTTCATTCTTCCCCCCTCCCCCCAAAACCTGCCCAACAGCAGGTGGAAAACTTGGAGGGGGCTTTAAATCCCCTCCGGGACCTTTCCCAGTGAGGCTATAAATGGCATAAATGGGAATATTTAGCCTTTTCATTTTCTTTTTCAGCCTAACCTTGAGGTCCTACTGAGCTGAGGCATCAGCCCGGGATCAGCAGTTTGCTTTTTGATCTCAGCAAAGGGGGCAAGCTCTTCAGGGGAGGGGGAAGAGATGATTTAGGGGAGGGCAGAGAGGAGAGGTCACAATCTCCGGAGCGGTCCCTTTCTACCCCAACAAGAGCCTGATATTTTACAGCTTCAGGTGCCGAATCCCACACTTTCTAAAAGCTTGGCTTTTGAATTTTTTTTTTTTTTTTTGGGGGGGTGCTTTTTTGGTTGGTTTTTCTTGGCCTGTTAGCAACCAGAGAGGCTTGTGAGGCAGCCAGAAGGTGCTGAGCTCCCCCACCGACGCGCTCGCCCCTGGTGAAGCGCTTAGAAAGAGCAACGAAGCAGCAGTGATAAAACAAAAACAACCAACCCCCTGATGGGAGAGAAGAGGATTCCTCGCCCCTTTTTCAAAAGCACCAGGAGGGATTCCAACCATTCAAATAGTAGAGGCAGGGCAGGTAGTGCCAGCCCCCCCTCAGTGCCAGCACGGATGCTCCGGGCGCCTCGGCGGCTTTTTGCCCCACCAGGCGCGTGTCCAATCTGCTGATTTCGGCTGCCACTTGTTTCCTCTTGGTTTTATACCTCCTGTTCTGGAACCAGATTTTCACCTGGGTCTCGGTGAGCTGCAGGTTTTTGGCCAGGTGGGCTCGCTCGGGCGCCGAGAGGTATTTTTGGTGGCTGAATTTTCGCTCCAGTTCGATGACTTGGGTGTGGGAGAAGGCGGCTCGGGAGCGCTTGGGCTGCTTGGGGGGACACGGGGAGAGGGGCAGGCTTGGGGCACAGCCTGGCAGGTGGGTCTCCACTGTGGCTTCTGTAGGAGGGAAGAGCTCAGAATTACCCACTCGGCAACTGCCAGAATCACCCCCTCTTTGCTCCCTTCCAGAGAGCAAAATATCCCGGTTATCTCGAGTGTGTTTGCATGGAATGGACTGAACGTCGTCTTAAAGTCATAGAAGGCCAGGCTGGTTTGGGTGGGAAGGGACCTGAAAGATCATCCAGTCCCACCCCCCTGCATGGGCAGGGACACCTCCCACCAGCCCAGGCTGCTCCAAGCCCCATCCAACCTGCCCTTCAACACTGCCAGGGATGGGGCAGCCACAGCTTCCCTGGGCAACCTGGGCCAGGCTCTCACCAGTGTCTTTCTCTTCCAGGGCTAAAACAGAACCTTTGGTGTTGATATTATGGACTCACGGACTATTTTGGGTGGGAAGGGACCTGAAAGACCATCCAGATCCAACCCCCTGCATGGGCAGGGACACCTCCCACCAGCCCCGGTTGCTCCAAGCCCCATCCAACCTGCCCTTGGACACTGCCAGCAATCAGGCCTCCACAACAGGGTGTAAATTAAATTTATGCTGTGACTTTCTTCACCATTTCCAAGGAAAACTCACTCCTGATACCAGATTTAGATGCAATAGTGTGACTGTGCCATGTGTAAGGGAGTTTTGTCTTCCTAAATCACACTTTCTTAAGTCATATAAAAATACGTTCAATATGAACCTGCATTCAAGGGGCTAAAATAATACAGAGAGGTGTCCCTGCCCATGCAGGGGGTTGGATCTGGATGATCTTTCAGGTCCCTTCCCACCCAAAATAGTCCTTGAGTCCATAATATCAACACCAAAGGTTCTGTTTTAGCCCTGGAAGAGAAAGACACTGGTGACCCTGGCCCAGGCTGCCCAGGGAAGCTGTGGCTGCCCCATCCCTGGCAGTGTTGAAGGGCAGGTTGGATGGGGCTTGGAGCAGCCTGGGCTGGTGGGAGGTGTCCCTGCCCATGCAGGGGGTTGGATCTAGATGGTCTTTCAGGTCCCTTCCCACCCAAACCCTTTGATGATCCCATGATTTCCAGGGCTGCTGGAGGTCTGCCTAAAGCCTCAAGGGACTGTTGGTACCTGCATGATGGCATCAACAGCTCTTGAGGATTTTCTAGCAGGATTCAAGGCATTTCTTTGACACATCCTCTCTCTGCTGTGCCCATGGGGAAATCCTGATCCCCAGAGGAAACAAAATGTTTCTCCTCAAGCTCCAGAGGGCTCAGAAATGGGAAATCAGGGCACCTTAAAGCAGGCTGCAGTGAGAAAAGCCTGCAAAGGAATTTCTCCCTTGCCTCAAGGCAAGGCCAAGGAATTTTGGGGCAGGTTTTTAAACCTTTGGCCTGGTTTGACATTTCTAGCTGCAGACCTGGCCTTGGACTGCAGCTCCAAAGCAGCATCTCAGTGTTTGTCTCTGACTTGTTCCTCCTGGCACCGTTGGGTCTCCTGAGCCCCCACCCAGGAAGGTGCTGAACTCCCTGAGAAGTTTCACCTATAACTGTTAAAACTTCTTAAGTCAATTTATTTGTGCAGTCAGTTCCTTTTTGTCTCTTCCCCTGCTTGCAATGGAAACAGGCCAACTTTTTGTTTTCCTTTAGTCATTTCTGAGAGCACTTTCTGAAGCTGTGAGCTTCACGCTCGAGATAGAAACAAGGAGCTGAATTCCCAGCTTCTATACATGGTGGGATTCCCACTGAAACCCTTGCAGGAGCTTTCTGGGAGACCTGGTAGAGCTTTCAGTGATTTTTTTGGGGTAGTAATCAGCCCGTTTCTCAACTTGCTTTCATGTACTTCTTTTAATAGAGTTGAAACCCAAGGCCAAAATTCCCCTGGCAAGGGCGCTCCCAGCGAGCAAGAGCTGGTCACTGGAGAATTCAAAATGGTTTTCTTGGCTGTTGCAGCTCAGCCCAGGGTTGGTGGGGCAGGGAAAGGCTGACTTCCCTCCTACAGCCCTGGCCATGCTTGTGCTGCTGCCAAACCAGGGCCAAAAACCATCGGTGTGATTTGTTTCTGCCCCTGCTGGCGCGCTGCGAGTTGAGGAGTTGCCTGCTAGAAAAGGGTGCTGGGGCAAGAGGAGGAGGGTGGTGATGATGAAACCCTGAAGAGGCAGCAGCACAGCCTGGGATGGGGCTGAGCAGGGCCGGGGGGGGCTGAACCCTGCTGCAAACAGCACAGATTAATCGTGGGAATTGCAAAATCCCCCCCACCCCACCCTGGAGAGAGACACCCAGGAGCTGGGGGGGCATCTCCACTCGAAGGACGGCCACAGAGTGCCTGTGTCAGCTGGCAGCCCTTGGGTGCCCTTGCTGGGCACCTTCTGTGACAAAAGGGGACTTGGATTTCCCAGGAGACCAGAGAAATGCATCCCCTGGTTTGGGTTTTGTTTTTTTCAGCAGCCTTCTAGGCAGCTTCGGTCTCTCGAGTTATTTGAAGCGCCCGGCGAAAGGTTTGGACACGCTTGGAATTCCTCCTGCTTTCCCCCTTTCCAGAGCACGGATTTTCTCCTCCTTCCCCCCTCCCCGGGCCAGAGCACAACTCCCTGGTATTTCACAGGGTGGGTGGGGGGGGGGTTATTGTGCTCTGGGGTGCTCTGGATCCTGCCCCTGGGGTGATCCAACATGGACAAGGCTGATCCATCCCCTTCCACGGGCTCAGCCAACACCTTCCACCCCCTTACCTGCCTCCGCCTGCTGGGGTGTCCCTTGGGCTGGGGATGCTCCTGGGGGATGAAGGCTCCTTGGGGGGTACCCTGGGGGACCCCCCAGGGCTTGGCTGCCCTGCTCCGTGTCTGTCCCCGGGCTTCCAAACCCTCCTCTCTTGCCGCGTTCCGCACCATCCCGGAGGATGTCTTGGATGAGGAAGGATCTCCTGGGTCTGGAGGAGACTGGGAAGTTCTGCTGGGCTGCTGGGGGGGTCTGGCTCATCCCTGCTGGGGTGCTGCTGGGTGCTCTCTGCCTCCCTGCGGGGAGCACCCTGGCGCTCATCATCATCATCTTCTTCTTCTTCTTCCTCCTCCTCCGCTTCCTCCTCCTCCTCTCCCTGCCCAGAGACTCTCTGCCTTCCCACCCTCCCATTCCTGCATTTATGGGGCAGCAGCCAAGCCTCCCGGGCCTGATTGGAGATCCCTGGCAGGAGTCAACGCCCTGCAGGGGTGTCTTGGCTCCCTCGGGTTTCCTCCCTCCTCTCTCTCTCTGCTCCCTCTTCCTCCAGACACCCTTCCCCAAGGACCCACGGGCTCCCAGCCAAACCTCAGCCTCCTCCTTTCCCCTCCTCTTGTGTTCCCTTTCACCACCACTTTCCTCACTTTAAGGATGAAGGGACAGGAGTTCACCCGGGTTTTTTTGGGGGACCAAAATGCTCCCGGGATGGGGGTTTTGGGGACCAAAATGCTCCCAGGGTGGGGGTTTTGGGGACCAGAGGAGTGGGGAGCAGCATTGCTGCTTTGCTGGGATGATCTGCAAGGAGCAGCTTCTGCACCCCCTGCCCCTGGTGTCCTCCTTGCTCCTGGTGATGGGAATGACCTCTCTCCAGGGTGATCCCTCCAGCACCTCAGGGGTGTGTTGCTTGCAGGGGAAAAGAAGTGCAGGGAGTGAGAGAAATGGGGTTTCTTCTGGATGTTGAGGACTTGGAGGGTTTTCTTCAAAACCTTCCACTTGGCTGGACATTCAGTTTGTTGAAAAACAAACAACAGGGGGGGATGGGGGAAGGTCAAAGCCATTTTTATCAGCTTTGCAAAGCTCCTCGTGGACGTGGAAGTGAAGGGGTGACAGGCAGGGAGGGTGGGTCCGGAGGCAAATACCTGCAGGAGAGAGGCAGGAGGTTCCCCTGAAAATTGAAGCCTAAACCTCAGCCTAACTCCTGGACCAGGAATGGGCCAGCATTTATTTAAGAAGCTTTGGACACCATCCTTCTGTTCCCAGGCACCAGCAAGGAGCAAAACCTTCCCCATCCCAAGAAAAAGGTCGAGCTCTCTTGTCCTAACAGGTATTTCTCTATTTTATTTTTTTCCTGAATATCTCCTTCATTTGCAGTCCTTCTTCTGGAGTTTCTGGCTGGAAAACAACTCCCCTCTCACCCCACAAACCCCCTCCCCCAAGATGTGGGCAGCACACGATGGACAAACCACCTTGGTCCATCCCATGGCAAAGCAACCTTGGTGGGGGGAACCCACCCCTTGGGAGCAGGATTGGGCTCCATGGATGTGGATGAGCAGCATTCCTGGGAATTGCAGAATTGTAAGTACAAATCTGGTGTGTCCCCCCTCTAGCCCTGGGGTCTCCAAACTCCTTTTGCTGTTGGAATAACGTGGGCATTTGGATCCATTCTTGGATCAATCCTTGAATCAATTCTTGGCTCAATTCTTGGCTCAATTCCTGGATCAATTCCTGGATCAACCTTTCCCTTCCTAAACCTTTCACTCCAACCCAGCCCCTCTTCCTCAGCTGAAAAGCCCAAACTTGGCTTTATTTTTTCACTTCCCAAAGGGAAACAATAGATTTCCTTGAAAATCCCTGGAGAGCTTGGTGGATTTGACAGGAGGGTGGTTGGTTCCAGCAGCAGGTTGTGCAGACCTGCCCCAGACCCTGGTTTTCACTTGTCCTTTGCTCTCCTTCTTTAACCTCCTCAGAGAAATCTCCCCCCTAAATTCACTGGAAGCTTGGAAAACTGATGGGAGCTTCAACATTCCAGCCTCATGATCCTCCTACGGTCTGAGAAAGGGAATTTGGAAAGATTTAGGAAGCAATTGGAGCCCTTGAATATTATTGCATCCGTGGCCCTCAGTTCCTTGCCTGCTCCAGAACCTCAACCAGATCCCACCATGCTACCCAAGGAGGGGGGGGGGCTTGGGATGGTGGGGACACAAGGGGGTGGGGGTCCATGGCAGGACCTTGGGGAGTCCCTGAGGACTCTGCACCAGATTTAGGAGCCTTTGTTGGGGTTTTTTTCTGTCAGAGCTCAGCACCTGCCTGTGTCCCCCCCCCCCACACACACACAGAGGGACTCAACCTGTTGTGCATCCGTAATGATTGTGTCTCCAGGACAAACCCATGTGTAAAAGGCCCCAGAAGAAGGGTTTCTGGGCAGATCCCTTCCTTTCAGAAGGATTATTTCATTTAAATCAAGTCTTTCCCTACAAATAGAGCTGGGCTGTCACCCCTCTGCTTTAGACCCCCAACTCTACCCCAACCAACAGTGAAATCTCCTGGTTCTGTTGGTCTCCTTGACCCCTCCACCCTGGTCTGCCCTGAGGAACCTCATTGCCCAGCTCTTTCGTGGTGAAAAATATTGAAAAGTAACTTCTAGCTGAGGAGCAGTGAGTTATTTGTACCAGGACAGGTTGGGGGCTGCCCTGCTGGAGAGCAGGGGAGGAGAAAGGGACCTGGGGGTCCTGGTGGGCAGGAGGATGACCATGACCAAGCAATGTGCCCTTGTGGCCAAGAAGTGGCCTCCTGGGGTGGGTTAGAAAGGGGGTGGTTAGTGGGTCAAGGGAGGTTCTCCTGCCCCTCTATTCTGCCTTGGTGAGGCCACATCTGGAGTGTTGTGTCCAGTTCTGGGCCCCTCAGTTCAGGAAGGACAGGGAAGTGCTGGGCAGAGCCCAGGGCAGAGCCACAGAGATGCTGGAGGGAGTGGAACATCTCCCTGATGGGGAAAGGCTGAGGGAGCTGGGTCTGCTGAGCTTGGAGGAGACTGAGGGGCCACCTCATCCGTGTCCACAAACACGTTCAGGGCAGTGTCAGGAGGACAGAGCCAGGCTCTGTTCAGTGATGCCCAGTGACAGGACAAGGGGCAGTGGGTGCAAACTGGAGCCCAGGAGGTTCCACGTGAATATCAGGAAGAACTTCTTCCCTGTGAGGGTGCCAGAGCCCTGGGCCAGGCTGCCCAGAGAGGCTGTGGAGCCTCCTTCCCTGGAGACATTCCAACCCCCCTGGATCCTGTGGGATGTGCTCTGGGTGCCCCTGCTCTGGCAGGGGGGGGTTGGGCTGGGTGATCTTTCCAGGTCCCTTCCAACCCCTGGGATTCTGGGATTTGGCCCTGGATAGGAGGCTGGATCCAGGTTTTGGGGAGCTGGGAGCTGGTTTGTGTGAGCTTGGGAAAGCCCTTTTCTTGCAGCAGTTGGGGACACAGGTAATTCCTGATTTGGGTTGGAAAATAAAAGGGGGGTGAAGCAGCAGCAACCCTGGCATGTCCTGCTGAGATGCA